>NC_044049.1:6216293-6516293 GCF_902167405.1 Gadus morhua | reverse complement strand
AACAGGAAGTGAGCTCATATCTCTGCAAGGCTTTCATGTATCCGAACCAAACTTGGCTCATAGTCTTATGACTATCCTGATGATGCCCAAATAATTTGGTGACATTTAACCTCTGGGGGGGGCATTAAACACACAGCGATTCTGATCAAATCTCAGTCTATCTTTTATTTTTTGATGTGAAACCTGTTGAAAGTGCTGAAGGCTGTGTGTCTGACGTAGATTTATCTTGTTGCTTTGGCTACTCTGGTCAATTCTGCTTGCGGACGCGTCTTGTTACCTTGTGACGACGTGCATGATCAACGCACCTGACGATCGCAGAATACCAATGGCAACCCTAATCCGTAGGCGTATGCGTTGTTAGCAGCAAGTGTATTCCAGCCCTTAGAAAGCAACTTCACTGTATTTTCATTGTGATAACCATTTGGCAATAGCTTTCATTGTAATGGAAATTACTAGTTACAAGTACAACAGTGGCAGAGCTTCACTATCCACACGCACCGTAGTGGTGTACAATAAGTTCCCAAAAAGCTTGGACGCCACAGTCAACTGCCTAACCCTAACCCTTATTTCTCTAAATTGGGGACTTATCTCAGTAACAGTGATAAAATGGCATATATTACTATGTTGAAGATCATGTAGGACAAATTAACACGCTCAAAAAAATCATCGAAAAACATTTTGGGTTCTCTGGCTCTTCAACGTCACATCACGTTGTGTAAAGTGGTATCGGGTGGTTGTATCATGGATGTATCATGTAGCAGTTTTACGAGTACATGAGCACAGTATCGGGGCCCCAGTCCGAGGGTTGCATTTGGTATCGGTGATTGTATCGGTGCATCCCTACCCGCAGGGCATGTTCTAAAAATAGCACTCGTCACCATGGAGTCACAACTGTTATGATGTTCGAACCAATATCACTTGCATTGATGTAGACGCGATTTTTATTGATCATAAATGTTCAAATGTATTGTTATTAATATTATTATCATTAAAGATTAACCGTGCAACTTTGTTTTTCAGGAATTTTGTATCAAACAAGTAGCCCTTCGTATTACTCTGTCCCCTTGAAGTAGCTCTCAGGTTGAAAAAGGTTGGTGACCCCTGGTCTAGACAGACAACTGTGTCTCATGCTGCCCACTGTCCTTGTCTAAAGACGTTACACAATTTGGGATTAACCTGTTAAATGGCAAACAGTTAGAGCAAGACAATGATTTAGGTGTCTGTCTCACGCCCTTCTACTCAATATACACGAGGTCTTGGCAAATGTCACTTTGAGGTTCAAATCATCTGGAATATCAACATAATGGGCAGGTTATGGTTCTTATTCTGCATCTATTATCCAGAAAATCTGATTGTACAGTTCAAGTCACATAAGCGGTTCCAGGGGGGCAGTAGGTGGGGGCTGTAAGATGATTGTTATTACTGTCTGTGCGTGTGTTTGCACGTGTGTGTGCTAATTAATTCATTGTCTGTGAGATTGAGGATGATAAGTGAAAAATGTGATGTTGTTTTTGGACTTCCACCACTCCTCTGTTGCCTCTTAAAATGTTAAAAAAGAAGTGTTTCATTGAAGGATGACATTTTGATGTCCTCTGTTTCCTGTCATTCCTCTGATATCACAGTGTAAAGATGTGGTGTTTTTTCCCTATTAAAACGTTTAAGAGTTACTTTAAACATGCTTAAAGGGATCAAATGTGCTGCTGGCGCGGTTTTTCCCCCATTCCATGACTGCTTTCAGACTGACGATCTCGCTCTCTCGGGATGTTCAGGTGATGTGATGAACTTGTTCTGCTGGTTTGTCATTCCTTTCTCTCTGATGCTCTCCTCTGTTGGACTGTTTTTTTAACCTTTATTTTGATTAAGGTTATTCTGGTTATGTCTCAGCCCATGTGGCTGAGTTCTCTGGTTATGGATGGTCTTTGTAAATAATGCCATAAGCTCAGGAATCAATGTGACATAAGGGCGGCAGTACCACTCAGAAAGATTCAAAGGGTATTTAAATACAGAAAGCATCGTTTATTCAAGGGAAAATCACGCTCCAGGCATGAAGAGTCAGTCAAACAGTTATCGTCCACAGCTTTAGAACAGGCACTGGGAGTTGTGTCTTTAATCATCTCCGTAAATATTATTGACACGATATGACACTATGCATCTCTACCTCCCTCTAGAGTATTTTTATTTCCTTAGAAACATGTCAAATAGGTTAAAAATATTATCAATTATTTAAAGTCAGTTAATCTAGTCAATCATTACCGTATCCATAGGCGTTCATATAAAATGTATAATAATAACGTTACAAATATTTAACATATAACGTTTTATTAGATTGACCCTATATAGATTATAACATAGGCTACATTTATTTACATAGGCTACGATTATTATTTAAATATTGTTACTGTTGGAACTGTCAACATTATTTCAATTTCTTTGTAAATGTTGGTATTATGAAGACATAACTCTAATTTCTAACATTTATATTTTATCTGTGAACTCCCATCTATCCCTATACTCCCTTACTCATCCAAGGCTTACGGTGCTGCCATGCACCGCTGTTGTGCTTGACAGTGTTGCCGTTGCTACACCCTTCTCTGAAATGGAGGCTACGACATAAGGCCCAGACCAGTTGCTTTCGAGTTGTCCTCCTTTTCGGCCTTTCTTTCTTTTGTTGGCTTTTAGGACCTCATCCCCAATTTGGAAGTGGAAGGCCTTCACATTCCTCCCTTTGCGGGTCTCATAAGCTTTTTTTAGCCTGTCCTGGACAATCTTTATGTTTTGGTAAATCTGAGAAATATATGAGATGCTTACAATTTAATTGTCCATTAAAATATATTAATATTGTTTAAGAAGTTCTTAAGATCCAGATATATATATTTCACCCTCACCTGTGCATGCAGATCTGCAACTTCCCTAGTCTTGGCCTCCAGGTGCTCTTCAGTCACATCAGATACAACCATGGAGTTGTCATCCTCCTCTTTTTTGGTAATGTTTATGTTCAAGACTCCAGGGGTGAGAGTACACACAATATGGTGTGTACTTTGTTGACCTTGTGGAAGAAATTAATGATTATATTCTATGGTAAACCATGATTATTATTAGGCCTATATATCTAATGGTAGAAAACATTTAAAGCGTCTCTGGATTCTGAAACAGGGCTTGACACGGTAACAGGGAGTCTGGGGTCATAGCGTAAGTTTGAACCCCCACAGGAGCAGGAAGCTACGGGTTCAATGCGTGCTGACCTCAGCCTGGTGTTCTAGATTATCTTGTTGACCATTCGCTCAGAGGAATTTATGACTGATTGTGGGCGGACACCCCAAAAAAGAAACTGCTTTGGATGTGTGGATAAAGAGGACGCCGGGATCTGTGGACCGACATTGCTTTGCAAACTACTCGGCTTTGATTGTTGCATTTTTTAACGATAAAGTCTTTTTGTCATTTGGGGTCCGGAGTCTTTTGCTCCGGACCCCTCAATTTCTTTTCCTCTCTCTTAAGTTAGTCGAAGTGATTTGATCTCGGTTAATTCCACGACAACCTCTGTAAAAAAAACATTAATAGCATTATACCCTTTTTTGTGTCTCGGTTCAATGTTGAATGAATACATCTGCAGCTGTTACGCAATATTACCTGTTTAGATGGGTTGACACTTGCTGCAATACCCTTTAAATGGACATCCCAGTCATTTTGTCCCTCCCCACAGTACTTTGCAAGTGCCTCCTAAATATTGCGGTTTGTCCGCTCATCCTATCCGTTGGCCTGTATAGTAGGGCAGATAACAGCCATTTTTCATTGAAATTGTGCAAAAATGTGATACAAGCACCAAATTTGGCATAGTGGTTCCCAAGGGTCTACTTAGAAAATCTGCCTGACGTGCCATTCAAAAATCCAATATGGCGGCCATTTTTCAATATGGACGCCAAATGTGTCTGCCGAAAATGGTTTTTCTCATATAAATCCATGTACTTTATGGATTTGAATGATCTTGTTGTGGATTTCTATGTTTTCTTGCATGCTGATTCAATTTTTTTCTAGAGAAAAAAAAGAAGTGAATAACTTCACACTTTCTGGCTATTTAGATCAGCCTTTTTCTGCATTTTCGCTTGCCTAATGAGTGTTTTGCTATTTTTTACTATGTGCATGATGATAATTTCTAAATGTATAGAACAGTATTTACATTTAGTGCATAGGGTGTAGGGTGTTGTAGTAGAGGTAGGACCTTTGTTTCATCAGTCAGCCACATTCTCCTGATGGGATCCAGGCACTGGTCCTCAGTACTTACCTAACTCTATGGCTCCAAGAAGTTGCTAGTGCCGACATGGCACTGCTCTGTGTTTGAGGGAGTATTAATATTAATGCATTAATATATACATATATCTGACACACAGCAAATAGGTTATGACAATAAATGGTGGTGATTATACCGCCATCTAGTGGTCATTTAAATTCGCTTTAGTAATCTACCGGTAATTATAGCTTAACTGCCATTAACGAGCATATTCACGGTAGGAATAAAAAACCCAACTCACGCTACAAATAATACATATACAAGAAAGCTAACTATTACACAGGTCTAACATACAATAATATGTAACAGATCTTACATTTATTAATACACTAATACACTAACAGCCAAACTAACACCGTGCAGACTCTTCTGGTGTTTTGCCGCGAACTAACTCAAACACAAGAGGTTGCTGGGCAACGGATCTCTGCGCGTGCACAATCTGCTAAAGTCTCTGGCCTTTCTAACATACAGGTTGGTAAAAGGATAAACACTCGGCCCTGGTCATCAGAATGGCTTTAAATACCAAAGGTGAGACTGCATCATGGCAGACCAACTGGACCAAGTGTTGCCTCTGTCAAACAGAGAAAAGTGAATGCCTCACATCTCCACTTGCAAATCCTGCCCGAAGGGTAGAGGATGGATACAGCCTCTTAGGGAGGAATATTCCTCTATTTCATGCAGTGAATGCACTACCAATCAAGATGGACCCACGAAGGCTTGATGACGGCAGTGGGATAGAAGCAACCCTGAGGAAAAATCAAGCACAGTACCATGCTAGTTGCAGGCTTCTGTTCAGCAACAGTATGTTACAAAGGGCAGAAAAGAAAACGTCTCCTGCGATGGATGAGAACAGCAGCAGCGGCAGCAACAAAATACCACGGAGATTGTCATACCCCAAACGGATAGAATGTTTTATATGTGAGGAGGAGGGAGATCTGGATGACTTTAGACAAGCTATGACCATGAAACTGAACAAGAGGGTCAACAAGTGTGCAAAGACTCTCAATGATGGAAAGCTGCTTGCCAAACTGAGTGCTGGAGATGTGGTGGCGCAGGAACTGAAGTACCACAGTGCATGCTTGGCTGGTCTCTACAACCGAGAACGAGCTCACCTGCGTGCTGAAGAGCTGAAAACTCTGAAAAAACTCTGAGGTAGGAAAGAGGGATGCATATCCAATTGCCTTCTCTGAACTGGTAACATACATCATTGAGACAAAATCTGCAAGTGAGAGTTCAGCTCGATCAGTCTTCCGACTTGCCGACCTATGTATGCTCTACAGGCAGAGGCTGGAGCAGCTTGGCATCAACAGTCATGATGTTCATGCTACCCGACTGAAGGACCAGCTGCTTCAACACATCCCCGATCTACAAGCTGAACATCATGGACGTGATGTCCTACTGGCCTTTAAGAAGGATGTAGGGTCAATTCTTGCGCAAGCAAGCAAATATGGAGAAGCTGTTCATCTTGCAAAGGCTGCTGGGATGATCAGACGTGAAATGCTTCAACACAAATCACAGTGGAATGGCACGTTCCATGATGGGTGCCTAGAAGATGCTGTCCCATCATCACTGCTTCAGTTTATTTGTATGATTGAGCATGGAGCAGACATCAAGTCACAACTCCAACATGGAGCCTCAAAGTCTGACCTTGCAATGGCTCAGCTCTTACAGTACAATTGTTTTGCCAAATACAAGGCCGGATCTCACGTCCACAGACATTCCAAGGACCGGGAGACACCATTTGTTGTGTACATGGGCATGTCTGTGTTTGCAAAAACAAGGAAGAGGCAGCTCATAGACATGCTCCATGACAATGGACTCAGCATCACCTATGATAGAGTCTTAGAAATCTCAGCCCAGCTTGGAAAAGCTGTTGTAGCTCAGTACGTGGATGATGGAGTTGTCTGTCCACCAGTGTTGAGGAAGCAGGTGTTCACAACGTCCGCGGTGGACAACATCGACCACAACCCAACAGCAACTACAGCTCAAACTTCTTTTCATGGTACCAGTATGTCTCTGTTCCAACACCCAAGCCCTGAACATCCTGGTGAGGAACGAGAGCCAGTGAAGCTCAGTGGAGATTACAGGGTGAAGAAAGTTCCTGAGCTTCCTGAAGCATTCACCAATGTTAAACCAGCGTACCTTACTAAGAACCCAAAACCTCCAGCTGTGCCAAGAAAATTATACCAAGCACTACATTCAATCCAGCCACACCTGAAGGAAGAGTACAGGTGGCTTGATGAGGTGTCTGTCACTGAGAGAGTGGGTGATACTCTCAGTATCACATGGGCAGCCCACCATGCAGCACAGAAGAGGAGCCAACCTTTTCAAGTGAGCATGACATCACTGTTGCCTTTGATACGAGAACAGGCTCACTCGGTTGCAACAATCAAACATGCCATGGGGAAGATTCGAGATACAGTTGCTTTCCTCAACCCAGGGCAGACGCCGGTCATAGCTGCTGACCAACCACTATTTGCACTAGCAAAACAAATTCAGTGGCAGTGGCCTGAGTATGGAGAGGACCAATTTGTTATCATGTTTGGGGGACTTCACATAGAGAAGGCTGCTCTTGGTTCCCTTGGAAAACTACTGGAACAAAGTGGCTGGACCAGTGCTATCGCTGAAGCAGGGGTGGCCTCATCTGGTACAGCTGAGTCATTCCTGACTGTGTCAAGTATCACCAGGACAAGATTGGCCCACCAGATCACAGCATGCAGCCTGTATAAACTGAAGAAAGAAGCCTACCAAGACTACTGCTCTGAGGAGACTGACAGACCTACGCTCTCCTTTGAAGACTGGTGTGAGCAGCGGAGACCTCAGAGTCCACAATTCCAGTTCTGGGATCTGGTTTTGGACATGGAGCTGGTTCTGCTCCTGTTGATACGCTCCTTCAGGGAAGGAAACTTTGACCTGTACCGTGAAGCACTCTCAGAACTGATCCCCTACTTCTTTGCAAATAACAACGTGAATTATGCTCGGTGGCTTCCAGTTCATTTCAGAGACATGATGTCTCTTGAGAAGCAGCATCAAGAAGTAGCCAGAGAGTTTCACAAAGGAAACTTTGTTGTCCACAAGTCCAGAAGAGATTTCTCTGCCATGGCCATTGACCAAGCCCATGAACAGAACAACGCAGCCATCAAGGGTGATGGAGGAGCCATTGGACTGACAGAGGACCCAGGGGCACTTCGGAGATGGATGGTGGCTGGACCTGAAGTGAGCCATCTAGTCTTTGCATATGAGGCTATTTCTGGTGTGAAAGACGCAACCATCAGCACCAAACACCCTGAACAGACCTTAAGTGCCCAGACATCTTTCCTTGAGAGGGTGGAGGCACTGTTCAGTGTGATAAAAGAGATGGGCAACCCTTTCCAAGAAGAGTCTGCTGATTTGCTGGCACTTGACACAAAGAACATTGCAGATCCAGCACTAGCTGAACTGGTTGGTAGTCATCATGAGAGAGGCAAGGAGAAGTTCCAGTCATTTATGGAGGCCTTGGAGAATGAAGAAGAATGCAAATTTTATCAGCCAATCAAAAAGAACAAGGCTTCTTTCTTCAAGCACGAGCAGGCAGCCAGCAGCTCCAAGGAGAAAGTGCTTAAAGATGACTGTCACTTGTTCTCCCGGCTCTTCATATCCTGCCAAAACAGACAGTGTGACTTGCAAGAATTCTTCAAGTATGAGAACCAGTCAGCACCTGCATCTCTCAGTGACAACGGCAGGCTTCGTATGTGCCAGAAGTCACAGCTAACTGAAATTCTTCAGGCCCTGGTGACATTGCCTGATAGCGAACCAAAGGCTGACACCATCATCATTGATGGATCAGCGCTCATCAATTCCCTACCTCCACGCAGCCCGAAGACTTTCAATGACTATGCAAAAGAAGACATCCTTCCAAAAGTGGAATCCTTTGGCACCAAATTCAAGCGAGTCGATGTCATCTTTGATGTGTACAAGAAGTCTAGTCTGAAATCTGAAACCAGGTCAAAAAGAGGTCAAGGGATCAGAAGAAGTGTGACTGGAACCAGCAGGACCCCAACAAACTGGAGAAGCTTCCTGCGGGATGATGACAACAAAACTGAGCTCTTCCACTTTCTCGCAGAGAAAATATGTCAGGCTGGAACCACAAGTATGGTCATCGTGACAAAAGGAGAAGATGTCATCAGCAACAAAATCAAATCCTTAGATGCTGTGGCCCCATGCTGTCATGAAGAAGCTGATACCCGGATATTTGTACATGGAAGAGATGCAACTGCAGAGGGTAGCAAGTCACTTGTCATCAAAGCCAATGATACTGACGTGCTCGTCATAGCAGTGTCTAAGCTGCCATCCCTGCAGAGGCTTGGTCTTGAAAAAATTTGGATTGCCTTTGGGCAGGGAGCCAATGCTCGATGGATACCAGTCCATGAGGTAGTTTCCGCAATAGGACCTGAGAAAGCCAGTGGGATCCTGTATTTCCATGCATTCACAGGCTGTGACGTGGTCTCGTCTTTCCATGGGAAGGGAAAGAAATCTGCATGGCTGACTTGGGAAGTCTGTGATGAGGTTTCTAAAACCTTTACAAAACTCAGCAACTGTCCAACAGAGGTTTCTGAAGATGACCTGCAGAAGCTGGAGAATTTTGTTGTCGTCATGTATGACAGATCAAGTGCAGCTACCGGTGTTGACGAGGCAAGGCTGAATCTCTTTGCCCGTAAGCAGAGGTCCTATGATGCGATCCCACCAACCAGTGCAGCCCTCATGGAACACGCAAAACGCGCTGCTTACCAGGCTGGTATCATATGGGGTCAAGCAACAGTAACCAATCCAGAAGTCGTCAGTCCTGCCGACTGGGGATGGAATCAGAAGGGAGACATATGGCAGATCTGTTGGACAACGCTTCCACCTATTGCAGCCAGCTGTCAGGAACTGACCCAGTGTTCCTGCAAGAAAGGCTGCAACCGGAGATGCAAATGCTTTCGTTCAGGGCTCGCCTGCACTGCACTCTGCAGCTGTGTATGTCAGCTGTAGTGCTACATATACAGCGGTGTACGTTGGTTTCACGTTTTTTATTATTATTTTCTGATTTTGTTTCCGTCCTGAATAACATGATCCAAATGCTAAATACCTTAATGCAAAATGGGTATATTTAATGTTTATATTTGTGTAAATAAAGTATTAGGAGTATTATTTGATGTGTTATGTTGCTTTTTTATATAAAGTGTTCATTTTCTACCATTTACACTATTATAATGCTTGTGAAGGTAAAATAATTAGGTTCAGCGTGGAAGAAAACATACAATTCAACACCAAGATCACTCAAATCCATCAAGTACATGCATATCTATGAGCAAAACCATTTTCGGCAGACACATTTGGCGTCCATCTTGAAAAATGACCGCCATCTTGGATTTTTGAATGGCACGTCAGGCAGATTTGTTAAGTAGACCCTTGGGAACCACCATGCCAAATTTGGTGCTTGTATCACATTTTGCACGATTTTTCCATTATCTGCCCCACTAGTATGCTGAAGTAATGCAGTGTTTCACACCCAGAGTTTCAAAAACACCACGGTTGACCTGCAGAAACATTAATGTATGCAAATTACGTTGAAAGACACAGTAGGATTCAATTACAAATATTCTATGTGGGAATATAAACAGTTTTAAATGCATAACTGTACCTCATTCACAAATTCTTGTCCTTGGTCTGTTATTATCTTCTCCACCAGTCCAAAGTCTAGCAGAATGCTGACAATTTTTTTTGTAACCTCAGCGGCTGTCTTTGTGTCAAGACATTTTGCCACAACCCACTTTGTAAACAAGTCTGTGGCTGTCAGAATGAATCTGCAACATAAAATGCAGATTGTTAAAAATAAAGTATATGTTGCATCCCTGACTGTCAAAAGCCTTGCATTTACTACCTTCAAAGGGGGTTACACATGCATAACACACAATATAATAACCTTTTGCCCTTTGCGGTGGTAGGAAGTGGACCTATTAAATCTACCCCGAGGACACTCCATGCTTCTTTGACAGGGATGGGATGGAGGACAGGTGCCACTGTTATAATTTTTTCATGCAGCTGACAGCAAGGACACTCAACCTGTAAAATAGAGAATTCAAGTAATTTCTTAAATTTCTTACAAGTATACTGTATATGTAGAAAAATGTAAGGACTCTGCATATTAATTGCATAAACAAAATAAGTGAAATGCACCACCGTTTTTGTGGAACTTAAAGGCATCAGCTCTAATGGGCAGTATATAAATTACAATGAACGCAGCCAATACATTTCCTTCAGTACTAATAACACTCACCCATTTTTTTACATCCTCCCTCAGTGTTTTCCAGTGGTAGGACGCCAATCCTTTTTCTGTTGTTCGGCGTCTCCTAGGATGACCCCCACTGCCAAGATTGTCTTGGCACTCCTTTAAGACATTGCAGACTTGCTCCTGGTTACACACCACCAAGCAAAGTTTTCCCTGGAAGCTGTAATACAACTGCTCGTCTAATGCAGCAGGAAAATAAAAATGTTATTTAGTGTGCATGTATGTATTATAACTGGGTAGGTTACATTATGACTAAAAGCAGCACCAGAAAGTCCAAAAGGCCTTGACATTTTTAAAATATGTTTTGAATTGAAAGGCTAATATTACTAATAGTACTTGGAAGGAAAAAAGTAAAGGAAGAGGGCTAAGATAAGACACCTCTTAATAAACAGACAATATTTTCTATGACGTTTAAATCTAGGCTAAAAACCTACTTATTTAGGATGGCTTTTATACCCAGTAGTATGATAACACTTTTATTTTATTTTATCTTACATATATACAACATTTATTTTGAAGTACTGTTGAAAGTTAAAGTTAAGTAAAGTTAATTCACACTGGGTGATTTACCTTTTATTGTGTATTTTATTGTTGCCTTCCGAATCACTGCCTTTCTGCTCTCTGGTTTGGGGCTAGTGTTGGTCAAGGTGTGGTAAACAATATTTTGTAGGAAATACTTAATTTCCTCTTAGAAGTTCTCCATAGATGCTACCGATCACCGAAACACTGGGAAAAAAACTCTCAGAGTACAGCGTCTGGTTACATGTGGTTGCTATTAGGGATGGGCATTTGAAGAAATTTCCTTGATCGAGCATCGCTAGAGTTATCGATCAATTATCGATTAATCATTAACTTTTTTCTATAGGCTATATTGAAATTCCCGTTGGTAGAAAATACAAAATGCAGCATGTTTTTATCAATGAAATCTTTATTCCAACAATAATGTATGGGCCAACATTAATACAATACAGTTAACTTGAAGACCTGCAACTGTTTAACAGTTTTAAAATAATAAATACAGGCATTATAGGTTATAGGCCTATGCGGCGCTCGTAACGTAAAGTCTGAACCATGCGCCTACAGGCGCTCTTAAAGGTTTGGAAACGATTGAACAAGACTAAATCTGTAGCCTATTCCAATTACAATAAGTAGCCAACTTATCGGACAACAATAATCAAACGAAGGCAGTAGGCTAAAAGTGGGCATTAAACTGTATAACTGTTTTGAAAAAAGGGGGAAAAAAGGCCGACATATAATGCCTATAGGCTGCAGCCGGCGCGCGGAAAAGGCTTGCAACAAAAAGATGAGCCACCCATGTACAAACAATTGCATGAACTTGTCTATCTAAAAGCAATACGTTATTGAACATATATAAGGCTGAACTTGTTGCTAAAATATCACAGTTTTGGCAAAATGTAACGACTCCAAGAGGCACCAAGCCGAAAGAAAAGCGGAGCGAGAGACAACACATTAAGAAAAAAAAGAGCGACTCACATACGGTGGTGACTGTCCCTACTGTCCATAGCATACAGTAACTCCAGCCTACATATTTTTGTTTAGGAATATAAGCATGTTAACATGCTCGGGGGTCAGATGCGAACGCAGCCTTGTGACTGTCAGTCCAGCAGCAGAAAACACCCGCTCTGACGGGACCGAAGTTGCGGGGATGCAGAGGTATTGTCGCGCTTACTTTGACAGCCTGGGGAACCTTCTTCCATTCACTTTCCACTTTTTCGTCGGCAGGGTGGTAATTCTCCCACATAGTGATATTCAATTAAATGCTTCAAGACTCACAGTATGCAACACAATGTCCTTTTGATCGATAACAATATAAATTGATCGACGCATTTCTTAACGATCAATTATCGAGCATCGATTAATTATGCCCATCCCTAGTTGCTACACTCAAAAAAACAACTCATTGGATGAACTCAATTAAATTGTGGGCAGGATTTCCATCCAATAAATATATGTTACCCCAACCTAAAACAAGTCAATCGATTCAATACAATGTATTTGAGTTCATCTACCAATTTTTTTCTAAGTTGGTCCAGCTGAAACTAAATTCATCTATCTAATGAAATTAGATTGAGTTACCACTACATATTTGTAACAGGGAGAGGTAAACAAAAGTTATTATATTAAAGTAGTTAAAATAAATTGTGTTTGTTCAACCTAAAAATATATGGTTCATTGGAAATTAATTATTCAAAAATCCCCCCCTCCCATTCTACCCCCTACCCCAATATGACATACATGAGACATTAGCTGTTTGAGGTTATTTTATTACAGGGTTCCTACAGGTTTGTTCAAGTCAAATTCAAGTCTTTTTAAGTCCCTTTTAAGACCACTTATATAAAAATTAATACCTATTTCACGGCCTATTTCACAGACCTACCGACAACGTTTGTTCAAAATTTGTTCATTTATTTCAACAAATGTGAAAATGTGGACTGTAAAGCATTATGGAATGATGGAACATTGCAGCATAGTGGTGAGTACTTACGCCAACAGCACAGACTCCTGAACAATAAACAATGAAAATCAACTCAACAATAAATAAAATTATGATCACCATCACACAGTCAACTCCTAAGCTCTGCACTCTTAGCAGCGATCTCTTTATCAAGGAGAGCCAGTTCTGCCAACTTCTCCTTATGGCCTCTCCGCAAGATGTTTGACCTGGTGATCAGGCCAGCCATCTTGCTCCCTGCCTTCGCTTCAGCCTCCTCAGCCATCTTGTCCGCATCCATAGCCAGACCCTCAGATACCTCCTGTACACGTCTCCTCTTAACCTTCAGCTCCTCAAGACAGTCCTCTGCTTCCCTCCTCTTGAGAGCCTGGTCTTTTGCCTCCCTGTTCCTTCTTTTGGTCTCCAGATGGGTACGATACCTTGTCCTTGCCCTTGCTACACTTTCCAGTAGCGGTTTACTGAGTGGAACCTGGGTATCGGGTTGGGGAAAGAGAACCAGATTCAGTGACAAACTCAAGAGACCAACTATGTTGATTCTATCAACTTTTAAGTCAACAGCATATTACTACTCCAGACAGGAGTCATCTTACCTTGGTAACGCCTCCATGTTGTATGATGTAGTCACACACCAGTCTCCGTGTGACCACAGTATCCTCCGCCAAGTTATCAGACTCCACCTCTTTATTGATTGATAATCCACGCTCAACTGTAGCTTGACCGTGGGAGAGGATGAGCAGCTTCTTGCAGAAGGCCCACAGCTCGGGATAAGGCTCCATGGCGCTGCTCAGGAAGATGTCCAGCCTCTTCTGCATGGGTTGAAAGGAGAGGAAGTCCTCACTCCGGCTCTCCAAGGACAGGAGACTGTCGAACTGCTGCAGTATGACATCCCCTACGACAAAACAAATGAGAAAATAGAGAAAAACATTGATAAATCTTTGGGCATTACCAGCTAATTAGATTGAGGATAAATTCATGTGTAGCCTATAATTTGCCTAATTCTTACCCGAAGAAGTATCAGTAAGCTGTCTGTCCTGGAGAAACCTTTGAACCAGCCCTTTCATGTGATTCCTGCCTCTTTCTGGTTCTCTATACATTACTGACGGATCCAGGCACACCATCTGCCTAACAGTCAGAAAATCTTTAGGGGGCTCTTGTCCTGCACTTTCTTGATCATGTTACTCAGTCCCTGCATGCACTCTCTCTTGAACTCGAGCACCCTGAGCTCTGCACCTTTGATTCTCTAGAGAGAGAAATTAGCCATGAATATAGAACAAGTCTTCAATGACACCTGGTTCACCCTAACCATTTGTAAAATTATCTTTTGAAAACATCACACTACCTTAAGGACTGACTCTGCACCTAGACCAATGCTGATGTCTTGTGGGCTGAGCCAGATGGTCTTGTCTGTGACATCCAGTTTGGTCAGCTGCAGGGCAGTGATATCGTGTAGTACTTCTCTCTTTATGAAGCGTCTGAGTAGACTCTGTCAACAGACAAACACAAAAATGTCTGGTGCGGCACATTAATCACCAACATCAAATTATCTTATGATGATGCACAATGTAGCCACTATTTTTTACACATCCTAACCACAAACCCCATTTTGTCATAATGGATCAATTGAGCCCAATCAGTGGTTATAACGTTAAGTAAATTGTTACCATCATCAACTCGGTCAGGTCCTTTGGGAGGAATGGGAGCACAGGCTCATCCGTCTGATATTTTTTCAGGAAGGGATTGAAGGTCCTGGCAATTGCTGCGTAGAACTGCAATTTGGCCAAGACGAGTGGATCCTTTATGGCTGCTGCAACTGTGTCATATGATGCTGAGAAAAAGACATACAGACAGTCAGACATTTCAACTTAGCCATATATTACAAAAACTATGACAAGGCCACACCACCACCAGGGTTAGGACACGGTCACAGACCTATTCACATCATTTAAGAAGGGCCTACCTGTTCCAGGGTTCGGGAGTCTCTTTGTTTTCACAGCTTCCATGTACAGGAGAAATGATGGCAAGACTGCCAGGGCTCTCTCCACAACCGGAAGGTTTTCTACCCAACGATGGACACAGAAAGATAGAGGGAACACACTGGACTTGGTTACGGTGATGTAATCCTCTCTCCTGGCAGGCGTATTGTGAAACAATGTGTGCATTGCTCTCAGCAATTTGTCCAGCTGCCATACAGTGAACCCACACTTGAAGGAGTTGTGTAGCGTGTGTAGGCCACAGCTCCCCACACAAACGAGCTGAAGACCTAAAGGTTTCAATGCAAACTTGATATTAGAAACCAAATGAGAACTTTGAAATTGTTTATTCAATTGCACTACAAATAAAATACATTTTTATAATTACTAATGGATCAGAAACACACTCACCCACACACACAGTAATAGCATTATAAACTCCTCACCTCCGTACTGCTCAGCTTGATCTTTCTGGAAAAGGTCGAAGAGTTTCCAATTCACATTGGGCCCATCCATTGAAATAGACACCAAGTTCCTGAGGTTCAGTTTGTCCATACATTCCTGAAAAAAGGGCTGCATTTCATTACTCAAAATAAGAGGACTAGGTGAGCATCACATATTGTTAGAAACACACACACACACACACACACACACACACACACACACACACACACACACACACACACACACACACACACACACACACACACACAAAATGTTGACTATTGGTCCTTTCTCGGGTATTGGCTAACACAATGGCTGGCTACGTGCATGCACAAACCTGTCCTTAAAACAACCCTAAACGTTCCTTTTCAGAAATGTGCAACTCACCGAGTTGTTGTGTACGTTGATGTTCCAAATCAAGTATCGTAGCGAAATACAGTTTCTGTCATTTTTTATTGCACATGTATCGCATTTTATAAATCCCATTGATTCCTGTTGGAAGAATCATTGCCCGGTAGAAACTGTATTTCGCTACGATACTTGATTTGGAACAACGAACGAACACCACTAACCACTCGGTGAGTTGCACATTTCTGAAAACTTCGGTGTCAACTGAGACCAACCAGAAATGGGGCTCAATGTTCAAAATACCGGAATTGTAATAAAATTGCTCTGCTTTGAAAAAACGAGCAGATTCTCACCTAGCCTAACGGAAAGTAGGCTATACGTTAAACCGTTATATTCCTGCAGAGGTAACTCGTTTTATTTTCCCTCTGAGCCATGTGCTGACTGACACTGAGCATGTCCGGCATGTCTGCGGACTCCGCGACGTTCGCGCCCATTATTCAGGATACATAAATTGGCCTTAAAGCTTTAAATCAATGAGAGCCCCTTATAAACAAGTAAATCTATCACAAAAAAAAAAAATCATCATTACAAGACAGTGTGCTTATGTCGGTTCCCGCGTGATTTAGCGCTTCTTTACTACTAAATTAAGCTAGCTCAAAGCTGAAATGAGGCCTCACACAGCCACTGCCTGCCAACTCAACCTTTAAAAAACCATGTGAAATTCTTCTGTTCTTTACATTATCACGGCAACTTTACAGATGCCAATTTATAAAACAGCATGCAATAGCTCCCACTTTGGGACTACTAAAAAATATGCAAACTTACCGAGAGTAAGTTGAAGTCGCTCGCTGCAGCCAGAAGATGAACAAAATGGCGCGCTGCTTCAGGGCATGGAAAGAGTGGCGTGGTCACCTCACGTGCGCATGCTTCCGTCATTGACCTCAATCTTTTTGGGTTGAACGGATAGGTCAGCAGCGTCAGCGGAGACGATGAATACATTTTAAGTTGTACGAGTTAAACTATTTTGGTTTTTATTTGAATTAATATATATTTCATTAGACAAATAGGATATTAATTTGTCATATCTAAGAAGTGCTTGAATCATTTTTATGAGTGTATGACTACAGCCAGAGCTATAGAGTAAAACAGCCAATCACAACTGTCCGACGTACAGCCAATCACAATGTACTCCCATTCAATCGTACAGCCAATGATATTGTGTGACATAATCAGCAGACGACGGACCCCGAGCCGATCTGGAAGCCGAGCCGATCTGGTACCTACATGTACGGCTCCTCTCAGTTTACTCGTCAGCAAAGTGAAACGTATCTTTTCGATGGTTACTAGTAAAAAGAAAGAAAAGCACATTTTATAAGAAATAAAAAATTGTCGCAGATATTACTGATAATAATCTCTCGACAGCCGTCTTAAAGTTTAACCTAGCAATCGCCACTTCAACATTTTTTTTTTAATTTGAATAGAAAGTAACATACAATTTATCCAAACAAAAGCAACCGAACTACGATTTTTCTAATTATTTAAGCGTTTATCAACCGCACAACATTAACATCAACCAAGTAAAACTTACCGCACGGGGTTAGAAAGATGGCTACCGGAAATTCTGGATCAGCTCTGGATGGCGCTTCTTTCCCGGAAATGCGGGGGTGTGGTCAAAACATCACTCACGGTATGAGAAACCTCTCAATGACCTAATATACACCAACACTTTCAACAAAAAACTCTCAGGGTGTACATTTTGATCAATTAAGTGTTAAAATAACACTGCACCCAGTTGATTAACAACACATAAAAAATAACACCCGCAGTTTTGCTGTGTAGGGAATGACGGAAAAGGGCAGGTTAAACTGAAGGCTGATCCTCTCAATGGAATATCATGAAGGCCCTCCATCATGCATTACCAGTCAACAAATTGATATTTGCACCGCATTGGACCAAAATGTATTTCTTCCAATTCCTGGTTTCATTTGATATCTCTGCTTGCAAATTTAGCATTGGAAATCGAGACCCACAAGGCCCTAGGTAAGGTAGGCCTAGGCTATGACCTAAAACTCTCGATAAACCACAAGGGTCTGAACCAAAGGCAGTATTATCCTTTGAAATTACTGTTCTAGTGATTGTAGGCCTACTGCATGCCATTAGAGCAAATGTGAAACATCTAACCAGGGGTCGAGAGGATCACTAGATGCCCACTATAAGGCACAATGAATTTAGAATGTAAACGTAACTAAAATAAACAAATGTATTTTGAATAATTGTAAATGGTTTTTTCTCTGAATTTATGGGTATACTTTTGCCTCCTTAAGGTACAGAATGGCATGTCCGCCCAACTGTACCTCATTAGGGAGGGACCAATGCTGTACCTTTCCAGTGGGTCCAGTTTTGTACCAGCACATAAAGGAAAATTGTTGGGGTACAGTCTAAGACATTTCATTTTAGAGGTACAGACAAGTACAAGGTACAAATATGTACCAATGTTTAAGGTACGGTGTTGTACCATGCAACCGTACCACTGGGGGGACACGGCATGTGTACCCTTTTAGGACCATTCCTGTCACTTGATTTCTTAGTGTGTGGGTGGCTAGTTGAGCAATTTCAAGAAGCTAAGTGGCAGCATGGACGGCCATCAACAGCTATGCGGACGATCATAGCGGCTCCTGTAGCTGGTGCTACAATCAGAGGATTGTAGAGGATCATCAGCAGCACACTGCAGAGGCTCCAACACCTCTGCTGCTGGCCCTCTACATCAAACTCCTGATCCTATACTGCTGCTGACGCTCTACATCAACATCAATATTAGCCATCAAAGGCCAACCATTAAACGTTTGAGAACAATTGTGTTTTTAGAACAGAAACACCCTGTGATTCCAAAATAATTCTGTCATGCCATTAGTACTCAATCCGAAAGTCTGTAGCTAAAATAATGATATTACGGAATCCTCTCACTTCCAGAGAGCTCTCTCTCTCTCTCTCTCTCTCTCTCTCTCTCTCTCTCTCTCTCTCTCTCTCTCTCTCTCTCCCTCTCTCTCTCTCTCTCTCTCTCTCTCTCTCTCCCTCTCCCTTTATTTCTCCCCTACCCATCCCCTCATTCTTGTCTCACTCCCCTTCTACCCCCACACACCTGCATTCTATTTAGGTGTGCGGGGCAGTGTGAAAGCCCTGAGCTGTTCACATTGCTGGGCTGTTTAAGCGCCCTCATCAATTTCTCCCAGAACTTGCCAAGTTCAGTGTAGCCGCCAGTCTAAGACCTCAATAACATCGTACAAGGAAAGGCCATAGTCTGTTTCAGACCTCATCAAATTATTTCTTTAAACGTTGACTTGGTGGTTTGCACTTTTCCCCTGATCATTTCTGTTATTGTTCCCCTTGTTTAGTTCTTTAAAAAAAAGTGTTGAGATTAATACTGTCTGGATTTCGTTCCAATCCCAATCTAACATAAAAGTCTGCCACTATGCCAAGTACGGTAAAATGTCGTCTTTTTACATCATGGTCTGAATAAAACCGCAAAATCAATAATGTTAAATCAATAGTTTAGTCATCAGTTCTGGCAAGTTCTGGGAAGAAACATGGCAGACGACACTGATCATGGCATTCAAGTCGGGCCCTTCAGACTGTCAACTGGCAACAGAAAAGCCAAAACAAAACTCCCTGGGACAGCTAAGCAAATAAGCCCTCATGCAAATCAAAGGCTGATGACACACAAACCATTCATGGCCAGGAACAACGCCCCGTCACAACGCACGTCGCCACCACTCCACTTCTCAGATTCAAATGATACGTGAGTATACCCAGTGATTGTTTGCATGCAAATGCAGTGACACACACACACACACACACACACACACACACAGACACACACACACACACACACACACACACACACACACACACACCCACACACACACACACACACACACCTTTTCCTGCTTCAGCTTCCAGCCCGTAGTCGGGCTGGAACAACATACGGGAAACTTCTCTGATGCTGCCGCTTTATTTGCTTAGCTGCAACTCACTGTACATTTACGTATGCAGTACTAAAAACTTGAACACCCTTCTCTGCACAACGCATCTTCCTCTCTCTCTCGCTTCACCACTCACTCCGCATGCATACTATGCAAATATGGCTGTCAGATATGGCGCCAAATAGTATATTCCATAGTATACCAATGCCAAATTTCAAGTCTATATCTGAAAATAGAAATTAGATGCATTTGTTTGAAGTGGCATTTCTGAAATTCGGCCTCTCTCCAACGCCGGCTGGGCTTTAAAGCGGTAGACACGTAATTTCGCAAACGTCCGTTTGACAATGGATTTGGACACGGTATGCTTTACAAACATGGTTGGTGATTGTTTAGATATGTCAACTTCCGTTAAACCAGTTTTTAAGGCATATCAATGCCCTATTACCATACCGACCAAGCTCACCATACCTAGACGTACGGAAGACATCTATTCCTCAAAATATAGTCAAATCTGCACGTGGCACTACATGTCCATGTAGTGTAGTGGTTTTGCGTCGGACTCATAAATCCAACCTCAACCAACCAATCTGGGAGATGTGTCATCAAATAATGTTTACAATCATGAAGGCTATTCATTAGGCCAACACCATACTCGTCATACAGTAGGACCCCGTCATGGCTGCTTGCAGCTATATTTATGGGTCCTACGATGTCGTAGGAACCCCATTGTATTCGTTATTATTATTTTTAATCTGATCTTTTATCTCCAAAAGTCCAAAATTTTTTGCAGGCTTAGGGAACCCGTAAAAATTTGCAAGGGGATCAAAAGATGGGGCAGAATAACAGATGGTGGCACTATAAAAAGGCCTGGAAGTTCAGCATTTCAACATGCTGCCATTACCACTAGCAAGGGGCAACATGCATGAAACTTGTTGTACATGCAGTATTCGTCAACAACTTTCAGGAAGTTTGTATAGAAAAAGTTCGCCCTTCGTATTACTCTGTACTCTTGATGTAGCTTTCAGGTTCAAAAAGGTTGGTGACCCCTGGTCCAAACCGACAAATGTGTCTCATGCTGCCCAATATCCTTGTCTATTTACGTGACACCCTTTGTGATTATCCTGTTTGTAGCGCCCCCATGCCATGGCTATGGACATGATCTTCTAATTAACCAAAAAGTTAACTTGGATGCTCCTAAGTTCACATTAAACTGACCACACCCTATATGTGGTAATCTACACGATTTTTATGTTAGTTGTATTGTAGTGTCTCGTAGAGTATTTTATAACTAAACCCCTAATGTACAGGAATCACTGGCATGGTAATTACAATAAAAACACACATCATTTAGCATGAAAGATAGGTTTCATTGTATTAACAGGTTAAACATCAAAATAAATCATTCTGTGCATCGACCCACAGGTAAACCAATTCACACATGGAATCAAATGCAATGTGGAAAAATAATGTACAAAGCAAAATAAAGTCCTATGCCGGCAAAAACTATTGATCCCCACGTTGCAGGCCTGTGGCGTCGCTTGGGTACGTGGAGGCCAAAAACAGAACGGCCGCTTCACTCACAGGAGCAAACAAACAAACAAATGTACCTTTCACCTCACTTGGAGGAGTGTGTGTGTGCGTCTGGAAGCGAGCGGAAAGTCACGGTCGTCGTGTCGACTGGTCCACGCTGGCGTCTTATCCAAACGACCGGCAAGATCCTTATTTGGGCACGTATCTCACTTAGCTGCACTCAGCCTTCGCCGCATCCACGTCTGGAGTTAGGTTCAGCATCTCCAGCAAACCTCAGAAGAACCTCATCAACCTATACACGATCACTGATCTGGTGGTTATCTATCTGACAACCGGAAACAGTATAACTCTAGTCTATATCCTAGACAGAGTATTATTCGCATGCATAAAAATCTAAGGTATAAATGGATCACGAGCTCGGACTAGCCGTCCGTACTCTTCCTGGTTCATACCCCCTCTTCCCAACTGCCGAGCTTCCGACCTTTTAACCCTCCGGTTCAAAGGTCACATTAAGAAAACTACCAAAACGTACATACTCAAATGAAAATAAAATAAAATACAGGCCATAGGAAAACAAAACATTCGGCATAATGCATTTAAAATCATTAAACATTTATCAACACCTTTTAACTTAAAGAAAATTAAAGGAAAATATAGCACAGGGCTACATGTTAAATGGCGAACAGTTAGACCATGACACGATTAAGGTGTCTAAATCTCTCATGTCTTTACACTCAAGATTCACGATGTCTTGACAAATAGATCACTTTAAGGTTCTAATCATTTGGAATACCATCATAATGGGCAGGTTTTGGTTCTTCGTTTGCCACTATTGTCCAGGTTGTCTAATCCGATTTTACAGTTCAAGTCACACAACAGATTTTGCTTCAGTCTAATTTAAATCATCGGACGTTGGTGGCCACGGGAACGTCATACCAGGAGATTCACAGCTTTTCAGGTCTGTTTGAAAAAACAATTACTAACTCGACTCTCTGATCTAACACTGTAAAAGTAGAAAGTCAAAATGCAAAATGCAGAAAATAAATCACACAATTGCAAAAGCATTCATTTTCTTTTACTTTTGAATCCCTGCCTCCAACATATACAAAAGACAAGTGGCAGCTGGGGATACAATTTGTGAGTAGGGCGCAGTAATGGAATGGGGGTCTGGGGGTCCTCCCCTAGAAAGATTTGAATTTGGTCGATTTGTTTTCCTGTATTCTGGTGCATTTTGGGGATGGCCACTACCGATGAATTCATTCAGATTCATCTTGACTTGCAGGGCCTTGACAAACTTCCACTGCATATACAGAACTATGGCCATTCCACCAGCCATTGCTATTTGACACATGGTTATTATTCTGATACTGAGGCAAATCATGATCACGGACGGTCCTGTAGCGTCCATTTTTTGTGAGTCTCATGGTCTATTTCAAGTGCAGTTAGAAATATTGGATAATTGCTTCATTTTGTACAGGCCGAAAGATTAAATTAATATGTAACTTACTTGCTCCTTGTAAGTCCACTGAAATTGCTTGGGGAGTCCAATTCCTCCACTGAAATGGCTGGAAAGTGCATTTAACTTTACTCCCTGCTAGTTAGCTATCTATCTCTTCTCTGCATGTAGTGGTGTTGCGGGAATGCTGCTGAGGGAGGTACACTATTTGATTGATTCGCTGAATTGTCCAATCCTGTGCGGGGCTTACAAAATTCTGACCTAAAGTAAATTTTTCATGCGGCAATGAAAAGCTGTCTCTGCTTGATAGACAGCAAAAAGTTTGCGCACTCACATAGACTTCATCGTTACTGGCACCCCTGACTTGAAGGAGGGCTTTATTTCGATTGACCAATAACAAGCCTAGCCCAAAGAATTGACGTTCAGAGGCATTTAAATGGTTGCTTGCAAGGCAAGTACGGTCTATCACACAATTAAACAAGGATAAACGTAATGCATTTTTGTTGATTTATTTCGTATTTGTAATGGTTCATTCATCATAGTTGGCAGATACTTTCTACTGAATATTTCACGGAGGGGCGGCGCCCTAGCACCCTCTATTGACCCACCGCTAGGGATGGGAATCGAGAACCGGTTCTTGTTCAGAACCGGTGCCGAGTCAACCGATTCCTTGGAATCATTAGCAAGCCTGCTTAACGATTCCGCTTATTGGTTCCGGTCGCGGCAAATGCGTTGTGACGTCACACACACGCTGCTATGTTTTGGTTCAGAACGCAGCAAACATGGCGCTGTCACGTTAAAATTGTACCGGGGGCGAAAATTTTACCGGCCTACGTCATCGTTTGTTTACATCCTGACAACCTGACAACCTGCCCGGCAACAGACGACGCGATGCAGAAAACATGTTTCCAAACGACGAAATAACATAATACAGATAGCGGATCGCTATCTGTATTATGATAGATAGCGATAACACTTGTTTTTACTTTATATTTGTATTGTATTTAATTGTTTAATCGAAACAATAAAAAAATTTGCCCGCAACACGGGCGATCGCGTCAAATGACGCGTCAAATCACGTAGGAAGGTTCTTGAACATTCTAGACTATGAAACCTGCTTAAAACACTCAGTTTACTAGCTAAATTCGATTAAACAATTCAATACAATACAAATATATAGTAAAAACAAGTGTTATCTAGCGATCCGTTATCTGTATTATGTTTCAAGAACCCTCCTACGTCATTTGACGCGATCGCCCGTTTCGCGGGCAATTTTTTTTATTGTTTCGATTAAACAATTAAATACAATACAAATATAAAGTAAAAACAAGTATTATCGCTATCTATCATAATACAGATAGCGATCCTCTATCTGTATTATGTTATTTCGTCGTTTGGAAACATGTTTTCTGCATCGCGTCGTCTGTTGCCGGGCAGGTTGTCAGGATGTAAACAAACGATGACGTAGGCCGGTACAATTTTCGCCCCCGGTACAATTTTAACGTGACAGCGCCGGCGAGGAAGAAGCGCATTGTGCATTCACACCAAACGCGACAGGGAGACAAGATCCCATACAAATTGAACGTAGAGACGTGTATCGGCGACAAGTTTTGATTTGTCGCGCCACACTTTCGCCATGCACAGGCGAGCGTTCACGAGGATTTGTGCCACGACAAATTCGCTCGAGTTGAAGTATTCCAACTTTGACGCGAATTTCGCGTGATGACGGCCAATCAGCGTTCAACAGCTTCACAACTTAGTGACATGTGTAACGTAACAGCCAATCAGCGTTCAACCGTCAAACTCAGTGCAGTGCAGTCCGGGGTGAACTGCAGCATGGAGGAGAAAGTGATTGTTGCCGTTTGCGACTCCCGGAGCTCTATTTATAATAGTATATAATATAATATATAATTGTATACATAATATCACAGCCAACAGCTCTGTGCACCTCCGGATGGCCGTAGCGTGGGGAGCTCTCATAGGGATTGGGCTTCTCTGGGTTTGTTTACCGGCGTTGCTATGGTTTCCGGTCTTGTGTGTTCCAACGGTTTATTAGGTATTTCCATCTAATACATCTCTGTTTTCAGTCTGTGTTTTTAGTTTCATGGCACATAATGATGGCATTTGGGCTTAAATAGCCAAACATATATTTTTTTGTCTAGACCAATTGATTTGAAAATGTACAATTTCCTAATACTAGACGCACTTCTGATCAGATATTAAAGAGATTTAATACAAACAAACACATTTGTACTTATTTTCTCACCCAATGAGAATCGAAAAGAGAATCGATAAGGAATCGGATCGATAAGCAGAATCGTAATCGTGAAATTCCTTTCAATTCCCATCCCTACCCAACGCCACTGCAAAATACATTAACTTGCCATAGATTCATCGGTAACACTTTATAATAAGCTGCCATAATAAATAGCAAACTAGTCATTACCTAACCCTTTGTTAATGTTTGTTAATTGTTTCTGAAATCTCTATTTGGCACAAGTTAATCTTTTTTTTTCACTGACCACAGAGTAGGGGTGTGAACGGTTCCAAAAAATTGTAAACGGTTACACAAACCCTTTTTTTTCGTGTACACGGTTAACCGTTTTTTATTTCTTTATTTTTTAAGTGGACCGCAGTCGCGCTATACGACCAATGGAGGGTAGAGTTTAGATCGGGCCCAGAAAATCAAGCCCGACCCGGCCCGAGCCCGTGCACGTTCTGTCTGAGCCCGGCCCGACACATTGACTGTATTTATGAGCCCGAGCCCGGTTTCATACATGTGTAACTTTGTACACATTTGGAACCGTTGGAACACACAAGACCGGAAACATAGCAACACCGGTAAACAAACCCCGAGAAGCCCAATCCCTATGACAGCTCCCCGCGCTACGGCCATCCGGAGGCGCACAGAGCTTTTGGCCGTGATATTATCTATACAAATATTATATTATATAGCCTACTATTATATTATATATAGAGCTCCGGGAGTCGCAAACGGCAACATTCACTTTCTCCTCCAAGCTGCAGTTCGCCCGGACTGCACTGCACTGAGTTTGACGGTTGAACGCTGATTGGCTGTTACGTTACACATGTGACTCAGTGGCCACGTATGACGTAGCCTATGCCCGGTGTTCAATTACCTAACATTTATCGCATGCATTTATTAGCTCCTTAATGTTGTCGAAGTGGAACATTTGTAGCTTTATTAATCGCTAAATAAATAGTAGCCTATGTGTTATTTTTGATAACATTTTTATTATTATTTATTTTTCTTCGGTTTTCGTTTACTGATTTTTCCTAAACGGTTATGATTTACTAACCGGTTACACGTGTACACGTGAACCCGGTCACACCCCTACCACAGAGTGTCGCTTGTTAGGGTTTGTGTTAATGTTGTGTGTTAGGGTTAAGGCTAGGTGTGATATGGTTAGGGTTAGCGCCGTGTGTTAGGGTTAGGGCCCTAACCCTAATATTTAATTAATGACGAAAAAACTATTAACTTGTGCCAAATAGATATTTTAGTAACAATTTACAAATAGAAACTAAGGGTTAGGTAATGACTAGTTTGCCATTTATTATGGCACCTTATTATAAAGTGTTACCGATTCATCTTACAACAGCCGTATTTTGCAATTATTGTGGTTTGTAGCAAAGCAATTCACAAAATCACCAAAAGCCAGGGCTTTTGCTCGTCTTGACTCTACACTTAAAAATTGATTCAAACATCATCCATGGTAGATTTAAGGTAGGTTTTGCTGAGATTTAAGTGTGGAAATGCTTCGTTCACAGGTAGCTGTACTCACAGGTATGGCAATGGTGCCTTTGCATAACCTGAACAGCTCATAGAATACCTCTTTGTATGTTTCAATGATCTTTGTGAGTTCCACAATATTAGAGGGCATGTTTACCAGATGTGATCAAAAGAGAGTCCCAACATACACGTATTAAGTCTCTTCAAAAATGCAAAATACGTATATGTGTATACAAATACAATACACAAATAGGGTGGATGGGGTTGCCGAGAGTTAACTCATTCAGTCCCGGGGCACACCCGAGTTCCGCCGATGCAAAATACGTATATGTGTATACAAATACAATACACAAATAGGGTGGATGGGGTTGCCGAGAGTTAACTCATTCAGTCCCGGGGCACACCCGAGTTCCGCCACTGCTTGTACTGTTTGTAGAATTTAACCTCTGTTTCCTCTCATCCTCTGATATGTGTACAAATGTGGTGTCCTTTTTCCCATTATAACGTGGTAAAATGTGCTGCTGGTACGGTGTTTCAGTCATTTCATGACTGTTTTCAGACTGACGATCTCGCTCTCTCTGGATGATCAGGTGATGTGAAGAACCTGTTCTGCTGGTTTGTCATCCTTCCTCTCTGATGCTCTCGTCTGCGCCTTATGGCCTACGTCACCCTAATGTGGGCGCTAACTAGAATGTTCCAGAACGATCTAGAGGACCACGGTTTAGTATAAAACAACCAACAGTACCGTCAAATGACCAGAAGAAGCCTGAAACGATCAACAAGACTGAGAAAACCGACAAATGTAAGCAAACCCTTATTTCTATGTTCCATGTTTTGTTAAACAAGCCTATTTCTATAGTTAATTTATCCACTTGAGCCTGGAGCTATGCAATTTGGATTACATTCACTGAACTTACATTTAATTTAGAATTTTGACAATTGATGATTGGCATCATCAATGTGACATAAGGCAGTATCAGAAAGATTCAAAGTGTATTTAGATACACAAAGCATAGTTTGTTCAAGGGAAGATCCCGCCTCTGCCATGAAGACTCAGGAGTCTAAAGTTTAGACACTTGAGCCTGTTCTAAAGCTATGGACGATAACTCTTTAGACTCTTAACAGTTATCGTCTACAGCTTTACAACTGGCACTGAGAGTTTCAGTGCCAACAAATAAGAGTGAAGATAAATGGACATGTTCACAGAAGTGTGGAAATTTACTGGCACACATGGTCATGAAAGAGATGACACGTACGTGAGATATGAAAATGACGTGTCTGGTACAGAGTTGAGATTGTCCGGACAAGGACATTGATAAGTTGCAAGTTACATGAGGATTTTCTTCAGGAAAATTAATTTGTACTATGTTTTGTATCTTATGCTGTATCTTATTTGACCTTTTCTGCTTTGGCAATGTGAATGTTGGCTTAATATGTCAATGCCAAGAAAATCCTTTAAAATTGTAGACAATCTTGAAAGATGATTGCAGGCTTAAAGGTAAAGAAACGCTTTATTTTTAATCAAAAGTACATTTTGAAAGACTTGCATGGATAGACTTGTCTTTAATCATCTCCATAAATATTATTAACAGTATGACACTATGCATCTCTACCTCTCTCTAGCATAGAGTTTTCTCAAGTCAGTTAATCTATATAATAATATAGATGTATAATAATACTTATTAAATATTTGTAAAGCTGTATTATTAGATTAACCCTATAGATTATTCCATACTTTTTTACAAATTACATTATTATTTAAATTTTGTAACTATTGGAACTGTCAACATTCTTTTAATTTCTTTATAAATGTTGTTTTTATGAAGATATAACTAATAATAATTAATAATAAACACTTATCTTTTTACTGTAAACTCCCATACAGCTATCCCCATACTCCCATACTCATCCACGGCTTACGGTGCCGCCATGCAGGCCACCATGCAGGCTGCCTACCCCAACCATGGCAGGACAGCCCTAACCCTGGGCATCGAGACGGACGGAGGAGTCAGGACGCCCCTGATCATACGGGGCACCATCATCCCCACCAAACAGACTCAGACCTTCAGCACAGGCACCGACAACCAGCTCGGGGTCCTGATCCAGGTCTTTGAAGGAGAAAGAGCCATGACCAAGGACAACCACCTGCTGGGCGAGTTTGAGCTGTCGGGAATCCCGCCCGCTCCGAGAGGGGTACCTCAAATCGAGGTGACCTTCGACATCGACTCAGACGGCATTCTGAACGTGTCTGCTGTGGACAAGAGCACGGGAAAACAAATCACCATCACCAACAAGGGCCCCCTGAGCAAGGGCTGCCTGAGCAAGGAAGACATCGAGAGGATGGTGCAGGAAGCAGAAGAATACAAGGTAGAAGACGAGCAACAGAGGGAGAACATAGCGGCCAAGAACGCCCTGGAGTCCTACGCCTTCAACATGAAGAGCAGCCTGCGGGAAGACAACCTGAAGGACAGAGTGAGTGAGGAGGACAGGAAGAAGGTGGAGGAGAAGTGTGAGCAGGCCATCCTCTGGATGGAGAACAACCAGCTAGCGGAGAAAGAGGAGTACCAACACCAGCTGAAGGAGTTGGAGAAGCTGTGTAACCCCATCATCCCCATGATGATAAACTTTGCACTTTTGAATATTCAATCCCTCTCTGGTGGTAAAATCGCTATTTTGAAAGGTTTGATTTCTGAAAAAAATATTAGCTTTATGTTTTTAACTGAAACCTGGCTTAATGACGATACTGCTGACAATCGGTTGAGGGAGTCTTGTCCAAATGGTTTCACCTTTCATCACGGCAATAGAGTTAGAAATAGAGTTAGAAAACAGGGTGGGGTCGCCGTTATTTATTCTGAGAGATATTCAGTATCGGAGCAATTTGACGTTGGTGTTTTTCCATCGTTTGAATATGTAGCATTGAGGATCAAACAGCCTGAAGGCCTACTTACTGTGACTGTCTATCGGCCGCCCAATAATCCAGTAACACCATTTTATTCTCAGTTTAGACAAATGTTGAACATGATATGTTCCAACGATGATAAAATAATTATAGTTGGGGATTTTAATATCCCTGTCCAAACAAAACCTTTCCTGAATCTTTTTAATGATCAAAATTTTCGTCAGCATGTGAAAGAACCCACCCACAATGCAGGAAGTACACTGGATTTAGTTTTTACCAGGGGTATTGATGTAAGAATTACATCCATTGACCCCTTCCCTCCTTCTGATCATCATTGCATCCATTTTACCACCATCCAAATACCCTCTCCCTCCACTCACCACTGGCTAAGGAGATGACCTTGCTCGTCGTATCCAAAAATTAAGTTTGCAAAAGGAGAATAGTGTCTATTAGATAAGTACACCCCCCATATATATATATATATATATAATTGTATTGTGTGAAGTCCTTATTTTTGCCATCATTAGTTCAATGGTCATTCTTCTTGTTATTTGTTTCATCTTAAAGTTGAAATTGTGCTCCACTTATCTTACACAGGCATAATGTAATGCATGAAGTACCTCATCTTCGCCACAGGGTGGCTATGACCCATTGGTGCACTTTCTGTCCGGTGAAATAGAGCAGTGTTCACTGTTCAGACATGGCGTCATTAACAAATGTGTCGCAATGTCTGTGTATGTTTACAGGTAAGCAAGAAATAAGAGTAATAAATGTACATAAGAATCAGCTTGGGAAGGATACAGATATGTGGGGAAGTGTTGGCTGGTTACCTCTGCCGTGAATGTTGTATTAAAGGGTCGCAATGCCGTCATAAGCAACTTCTTAGATTGCAGCTAAACTAATCTTCTCCCGGTGCTATTAGGGTCCGGTGGAAGTACATTTATGTTTGTTTACTTTGTTTACCAAGGCTAAGAACTGATTATCAGGAGCCACAATGTAGGCTACTTTTCTTTTATGTATTTCCATACCAACAGTCCACCATGTGCATTAATATGTTTTTTTGTCAACTGTTTAATAATTAGTTAGGATGTAAACAGACATAGTAAAACCTACACATGTTGTTGTAGAGCAGTGTTGAGACATGGCGGACAGAACGTCATTGACAAATGTGTCGCAATGTCTGTTCTGTATGTTTACAGAACCCAATAAAAAAACTATTCTTCAAGTCACTCTTGAGTTTAATTATTCAAGTGTTCTACAGAAGCAGAGAGGCGATGAAGGAAAAGCAAACAGTCAGACTTTTCTTCTGACAAATGTACTCATTGTAAGCGTCTGCTAAATGCCCTAAATGTAGATATAAACGACATGTTCATCTACACTTTTAACATGTAAAGAAGGGCCTGGCATGCAGCTCCGCAGAAAGAGTCCACACACCCCACAGCCCACCACGTGGTGGTGGGTGCTGGCGTTATTCAGGACCGATGGTTTTGTCTGTTGTAACCACATTTTGTTTGTTCTAACCAAAATATAACTTTTAAAATTGAACACGTTGTTGTACACATCTTTTACCATAACTCAAAAACATTTCTAGTTTCTTTACCCGGGAACCATTCTGTGAAACAAATTCTCAACAAAATTAACCACGTTAAACGTACAAAAAAACAAGCATTAAAATACAATAAAACCATTAAAACATCACAAGCTTTTATGTTTAAAGTTGTAAAGTATTTTAAAGGCCTGCGTCTATGTCACGTGACTGTTTCTGTTTTAAAAAACAAATATGTCTGACATATTCTCAGTTGAATTCAATTGTTTGAGATGGATCCAGCATTAAAATGTGGTTTGACGTTTGAGTTTGTTATTACGAAGGTTAACACATATTTTAAGAGAATACATTCCCGTCTGCTCACACTCAATGTGGAAAATTCAGATAGATCCCACATTCCATCTTAAGAAATTAGAACCTTGATCTGGTTCTCTATTCCTTATTCCTATAATGCAGCTTGCCATGATCATACACACTGAGCATGAAGAATAACCTCCCACACATGAGGGGGTCATTGCCTCGGGGGCACTCGGGGAGGCGCTGTTCCGTCTGGATTCCCCCGACACCTTTCTGGATAGGGTTCTCCATTTAATAACTCCCTTTGAATAAAACTGAGAATCATAGCCTATGTAAGGAGGTTGGGGGGAAATGGGGTGAAGAAAACCTACAGGATTCCTTCTGATCGGGTGGAAAGCAACAGTGAATAACAAAGGAGGAGCCAGACACCAAGGGAACGTTTTAATTGTTTATAACAATCAGGACATTAAAATGTTTGCGCTAACTAAAATACGAAGTGTAAAATGAGTCAAAAATGTCGATTAAAGGAAATTGTATATAGGGCTTTCCTCAACTCTTTCGCGCGCTGGCGTCCTCGTCACTTTGGTCATGGTTATAATATTTATATTATTTACGGGTTAGCTGTAAATTAAAAATGCTTTGTGTGTTCATTGTATTAAACTTGGTGTGCCGCTGGACGAATAGTTCAGTAAGTCACGTTTCTTGTTTCTGTCACAGATCTGGTTCTGCGCCATGCATCCCAGCAGCAGGATCAGCCCCTTGGACTGATCTGCTTATTTTGTTTAGTTTTGGAGTGCGGACTGAGCCAGTGTGTGTGTGTGTGTGTGTGTGTGTGTGTGTGTGTGTGTGTGTGTGTGTGTGTGTGTGTGTGTGTGTGTGTGTGTGTGTGGGGGGGGGGGGTGTGTGTGTGGGGGGGGGGTGTGTGTGTGTGTGTGTGTTCGACTTCAACATTTTTTTTTTTCAGATTACATTATTGTTTAAATGTTGTAACGATCCGAACTGACAACATTATCTTAATTTCTTTATAAATGTTGCTATTATGAAGACATAACCATCAATTCTAACACTTATATTGTATCTGTAAACTCCCATATAGCTCATCTATATCCCCTTCATATCCTTTATCTGTATATTTTAATGACTTGGTTATTTGTTACCTGTTTCACACTTGAGGATGCCTTGACTCAAAGCAGTTCACGGCTACCACAGACTTCTGCTCCAGTTCGCTAATGCGCGTGTGACTAATAATATTAAAAAAATTAACAAAACTGATTGTTCTGTATTGCAGCAGGAGCGCCACAGAGGCGGACTGTGAACCACCAGAGGGCGCCAGAGAAGGGCTTCACCCAGCATTTTGTCCACCAACAGCAGCTACTGGCAAGGTGGGACCACTGCTATAGTATATTGGTTACCCCCTGACTGAGTATGCCTAAAAGTAATAAGGTGTACAGAATAATATTGTGTATATTGTGTATTAATTGATTGTTTATATATGGTCTGCATGTCTGGCTGCCTCTCAATCTGTCTGTCTGCGTCTGCCTCGCCATGTGCATGTCTGTCTGTATGCCTCTCTGTGCGTTTGTCTTGTCTGTCTGTCCGTCTGCCCGCCTTCCTTTCCATTTGTCATCTGTCTATCTGTATGTCTTCCTGCCTGTCTTGCTCTCAACCTGTGTGTCTGTCTCTCTCTCCCCCAGGATGCGGAGGCGATCTACCTGTGGCTGAGGGAGTTCCAGTTGGAGCAGTACACGGGGAACTTCATCAACTCTGGCTACGACGTTCCCACCATCAGCAGGATGACTCCCGAGGTAGCGCTCACTCTGATCCCCAGTGTCACGTTGTGGCACTCCCACCAGGGGGGAGTGCCAGCAGGCAGCTGTGGAGAGCAGGCCAGAGCTGGCTCCCAGGAGCCCACCATCGAGGAGGTGGACTGTTGGACTGAATGGAATATGATCAATATGACTGTTATGGATTTAAAAGGGTATTTCTTGGGGCCCCCGTGGTTCTCAGCATAGAGCGCGTACCATTACAGGACAAATCCGGTGTAAAATCTGGGATATGTTTAATATGGTAACGAGTACGCATTCTTCAGTTGGCTGTTTTTAGCTGATTCTAACAAAACGCTATAAACTTGGAACGATGGGGGCATTTGTAATGGTAAAAACTAAATCGCTATTATAAACCATTTAAAAGGCTAGAAGTAGCCCGACACTTCTTTGGTAGTATAATAAGGGTCTTAACATATAAAACGAGGCATTGGTAACTTTGTAAGTGTACAGATATTTATTAAAAAGGACATTTTATATGATCTACTAATGGTATTGCCTGTATAAAATGTCCTTTTTAATAAACAGTTGGTACACTTACAAGGTTATCTAACTTCTATATTCTACTTCTAGCCTTTTAAGTGGTTTAAAATAGCGATTTAGTTTTTACCATAACACATGCCCCTATCGTTCCTAAACGAACGGTCCAACTTGTTATCATACCAAACATATCCCAAATCCATTTTACACCGGATTTGCCCTTGCTATGTAAATATAAATACGTTCATGCAAGGTCACAAAATGACTGCATAAAGTTGGACTGAGTGGAATATGTTTGCAAAAAGAGAAAAGGATACATTATGAGACATTTTCCAGTTTTTCCCTTATAAGCGTGAATTTATTCCATATTGCAGAAGCCATAAAATAGAGATCCCTTTTGTTCTAGAATGTTTATTTTATCTTGTAGCTGTTAATACACATACACATTCATTGTTCTATAATTTATTATAACAGGAACATAATGGTATAATGTTTTACCTCTTCAAGTAGTCTAGTATTCTAATCGAGAAGTTTTATAATGATGACTTTGATTGGGCTAAAATAAAATGGTAAATGGACCACATTTATGAAGCACTTTTCTAACTAGTAGCCAGTCAAAGCGCTTTACAGTATTGTCTGTACTTCACCAATCTATGCACACATTCACTCACCGACGGCGGTGTCAACCATACAAGGTGACAGCCAGCTCGTCGGGAGCAGTAAGGGAGAGGGGTCTTGCTCAGGACCAGCTCAACCCTCAGCTAGGAGGAGCTAGGGGATCAAACTAGCAACCTTCCGCTTACCAGCCAACCGGCTCCATCTCCTGAGCATGCTGCAAAATCAATATTTTTATACTATAGGCCGGTGCAAGAGTAAAGGATACCCTGACAAAAGTAAGGTTATCCTTTACTCTGTGGAAGATGTGTCCTTGTTGGGTCCGTCCTACTTCACCTTGCACATCACTGAATTGAAATAACTCAATAACAGTGTTCTGTCCACTCTAACTGGCTGTGTCACTGTGACGTGAACTGGCATATCTTGACTGGCTGGGTGGCACGTGTGGGAGAGGTTTTGGGAGGGTCATAGATAGTAAGATACAGTCTGGCCAGCATTGCAGCGGTCAGCAGCTCATGTTAAGATACAAGCTAGTTTAAATGTTACAACCTTCCGGTTGCCAGCCAACCCGCTCTACCTCCTGATCATGCTGCCCATTTAATAAACTTAAGTGAAATTAATCCCAGGTTGGAGGTTTGGGATTAAAACATCATACACAATGTAATAATGACATGGGATTGAATTTTTAGATTAAGGATATACACATTCTTCTATAGTTTATCATATCAATTCACCGGCCAGAGACGTTTGGTGTCCGAGATAACCAACCTCTATGACTAGCAGTATGATCGACTAACAGATCATTTTATTACACATTGCCCTGCCGCCTCGTTTCAGTTGCACATGGTCTCTGTGGCGGGACCTGCCCCTGTCAACAGCACCAGTTCTTCCTGCTGCAGCATATAGGCCTACACAGAGGGTGTTATGGGGAAGTGAGCGAGTGGACCCAAATGCTCGCTGCTCAACACAGAGTGAGACTGACACAGAGAGTCAGTTAAAGGTCCTTTACTGAGGACCAACAGTTAAGTAAAGACGGGGTTTGGGGGCTTTATGGTAGGAGGGTAGTCGGACAGGCAAGGGTTCAGCGACAGGAGGGTAGTCAGACAGGCGAGGGTTCTGCGACACTAGAGACAGAAAGGAGATCGTTAGGATGAGTGACGGAACACAAGGACTCAGTAATCTTGGCACTAGGAAGGGCCAGGGACGAGGTCATAACTGTTACGTGATCTAGTGATGATTGTCTGGAGATCCGGGGTTGATAGACTGGGTGCTGATGGAGGATTGCCAGCAGGTGTGTAGAGCAGGATGAATGGATGATGAGACTGGGCCCCACTAGGTGGCAGAATAAGACAGCGTGACAGAGGGAGCCTCGTCCAGCCTTTTACGTGTGCTATACAGGCGCGCAGCTTGTGAACAGGCAAAGCAGGCAACTGCTTGGGGCCCGCAAGGGCCGACAAACTTCACTCCAAACATATGACTCATAGTAACTGCATTGACTGCGTCTCACTCGCAGTACAATTTCAACCACAACAAGTTGGAAACCCCCCTTAAGGGGGTTTGTTTGTATTATTATTATTATTATTATTATTATTATTATTTATTTCTACCGGATTATTTGGGACCAAAAGTTATAAAGATTGGTAGGCTGCCATTACCATTAGGAAGGTACAATATTCATGAAACTTGTTAAACATTAACCATTTGTCATGTTGAATAACTTTCAGGAAGTTTGTATCAAACAAGTAGCCCTTCGTATTACTCTGTACCCTTTAAGTAACTCCCCTGGTCTAGGCCGACAACTGTGTCTCATGCTGCCCAATGTCCTTGTCTATTTAGATGTAACACAATTTGTGATTAACCTGTCAAATGGCGAACGGTAAGACCAAGACATAATGATTTAGGTATCTGTTTCAGACCCTGAAGTTGCAGTCGCAATCCCCATTTCACTGCTTTTTGTTTCTCAAATTAAGCATGTGACAAATATATACTTGAATCTTGAATCTTGAAAACTCAAGTACATGATGTCTTGACCAATATATGTCACTTTAAGGTTCAAATCAACTGGAATACCAACATAACAGGCAGGTTTTGGTTCTTCATTTGCATCTATTATCCAGGAAATTAGATTGTACTTTTCAAGTCGCACAACAGATTTTGCTTCAATCTCATTTAAATCATCAGACGTTGGTGGCCACGGGGACGTCATGCCGGGAGAATCACATAGAAGCATCTTTAATATCAATATCACACTATAAAGTGTCCTTGTGTACTTATTGATACATGGATACAGCTGTTGTAGTTGGCGTGTTTTCTTGACCACAGTTTTAGCCATCAGAGCGGGCTTGTAACTGAGAAAGAGCTCTGCCCCTTCCCCTTGTTATTTTCCCCACGGCCCGTGACTGGGTGATGTCAGTTGACCTGGAGAGGCAGCTGAAAATTCCACCACACATCACCCAGACGAGATTGAGACCTGACATCATCTTGGTCTCAGAGGGGACAAAACAACTAGTCTTGCTGGAGCTGACAGTTCCATGGGAGGAGAGGATGGAGGATGCTCAAGAAAGAAAGTAGGAGAAGTACCAGGAGCTGTTGGAGGATTGTCAGAGGCACAGGTGGAAGTGCAGGGTTTATGCCGAAGAAGAGCCATAGGAAACAACGTGGTGGCAGCGGAAAAAAGCCTCCAGATAATAATAATAATAATACATTTAATTTAGAGGCGCCTTTCAAGACACCCAAGGTCACCTTACAGAGCATATAGTCATCTGTAAGGTGACTGTAAGCTCCATCTGTAAGCTATCTTCTACCAGATGGCTCTGGTAGAAGAGGGAAGAGCAGTGGGGACAGTGTCTGTCCCCCCGGCCTGTGCCGCTTGGACACAGGCTGGGGTCTGATCAGCCCTGGTTGGGGCGCCTGGAGGAGGGTGTCTGTTGTAAGACCCGAAACACCCAGTGACTCCAGGAAAGAACACTGATGATGTGTCCAAGCCTGTGCATCAGTAGATGTTATGAATATATTTGATTTGATTAGCATTTTACACAGCCATACTATGGATTGGGCCTTTAGTATGGTCCACCACCGTTGCATCTCTCCCCATCAGAAGCAACAATCATAATTACTTTTATTTACCTTTGAGCCTTTTCTATTATAGGCTACTGTGTAAAATGCTGTTTAGAATTGACCAACACCACTTATATATGAACGTTTGTATCAAGAAAGAAACACCCAACATCATCATGTCACCACAGAGGCAAATCTATAATTTTGCTTCAGCTACTCAACGTGCTATGGCCCGGTGTCACAAAACGAATGCACCCATTCCGAGTGAGCGAAGGCGATACAAATGTTAAGTTTTAAGCTTTTGCATGATCCCGCACGTGAATGACTTCATATCTGTTTTACGCCTCAAACTTGTGCATGTTGCAGAAAATGTGCAATAGTGACCCCTAGGGTCACACTTTACGGTGGGTTACAGAAAACTGTGTAAAACCCGAGAAGCCTAACCCTCGGATGCGGGTATTAAATAAATCGCTGCTCAAACATAGCTTTACTATCCACACGCGCCGTAGTGGGTATACAATAACTTCCCAAAAAGCTTGGACGCTGCAGTCAACCGCTGCAATGACAGAGTTACTCTTTTTTCTCTAAATTGGGACATATTTCAGTAGCAGTGATAAAATGGCATATATTACTATGTCGAAGATCACACAGGACAAATTACCAACCTTAAAAAATCCAAAAAAAACATTTGGGTTCACCGGCTCTTCAACCTCACGGCACGTTGTGTAAAGTGGTATCAGGTGGTTGCATTGGAGTTTTACCAGTACTTGAGCACAGTATCGGGCCCCAGTCCGAGGTTTGCATTTAGTGTCGGTGATGGTTTCGGTGCATCCCTACCCGCAGGGCATGTTCTAAAAATAGCACTCGTAACCATGGAGTCAAATTTGTTATGATGTTCGAACCAATAACACTTGCATTGATGTAGATGTGATTTTTATTGTTCATAAATGTTCAAATGTATTATCATTAATATTATTATCATCAAAAATAAACCCTGCGTTTTTTCAGGAAGTTTTAGTAGCCCTTTGTATTACTCTGTACCCTTGAAGTATCTCTCAGGCTTAAAAAGGTTGGTGACCCCTGGTCTAGACCGACAACGGTGTCTCATGCTGGCCAATGTCCTTGTCTATTTAGACGTAACACAATTTGTGATTAACTAACCCTTGTTTAATGGCGAACAGTTAGACAAAGACACGATTAAGGTGTCTAAATCTCTCATGATTTTATACTCAAGATACACAATGTCTTGACAAATAGATAACACTTTAAGGTTCAAATCATCTGGAATATCAACATAACAGGCAGGTTTAGGTTCTTCATCTGCATCTATTATCCAGGTTATCAACTATGATTTTACAGTTCAAGTCGCGCAACAGATTTTGAACAGAAATCATCCGACGTTGGCGGCCACGAGAACGTCATACTGGGAGAATCACATAGAAGCATCTTTAATATCAATGCCGCACCATAAAGTGTCCTTGTGTCCTTATTGATACATGGATACAGCCGTTGTAGTTGGCGTGTTTTCTTGGCCTACAGAATAAGTTAATGTTTTTCTGCCGAGGTCTGGGGTACAGAGCATGAGGTCCAGGATTTCAGTGGAGGTGGTACTGTGGTGGGGGGTGGGTTCGTTGATGATGACCAGGTTCGTTTCGGTGAGGATGTTGTTGAGTACTCTGCCAGAGTACTAGGTGCTGTTCTTGATGAGATGAGGGGGTGGTTCCAGGGGTGCAGTGTTCTACTCATTTCATGACTGTTTTCAGACGGACACTCGCGCTCTCTCGGGATGGTCAGGTGATGTGGTGAACCTGTTCTGCTAGTTTGTCATCCTTTCTCTTTGATGCTCTCCTGTTGGTTGGTAATTTTACCTTTTGTTCTGACTAAGGTTATTCCGGTTATGTCTCGCCCAGATTGTTCCGTGAAGCCGAACCACTCATTATCGAAATATGATTACTATTGCATACTTAAAATACAAATGAATTACTTCACAATATCTATTTAGTTTCTCACATGGGAGAAACTAATCACACGGGATGACACAGCATTAAAAGACGGCTTCACCTTATGGCCTACGTCACCCTAATGTGGGCACTTACTTGGATGTAATGAGGACGATCTAGAGGACAAAGGTTTAGTATAAAAGAACCCACAGTACCGTCAGCTTACCACAAGAAGCCTGAAACGATCAAAAAGACTGAGAAGACCGACAAATGTAAGCAAACCCTTATTTCTATGTTCCATGTTTTGTTAAACAAGCCTATTTCTATATGTCATTTATCCACTTGAGCCTGGAGCTATGCAATTTTGATTACATTCACTGAACTTACATTTAATTTAGAATATTGATGATTGATGATTGTCATCATCAATGTGACATAAGGCAGTATCAGAAAGATTCAAAGTGTATTTAGATACACAAAGCATGTATACAGTTTGTTCAAGGGAAGATCCCGCCCCTGCCATGAAGACTAGCCCCTGCCTGTTCTAAAGCTGTGGACGATAACTGTTTAGACTCTAAACAGTTATAATAATAATAATAATAATAATAATAATAATAATAATAATACATTTAATTTAGAGGCGCCTTTCAAGACACCAAAGGTCACCTTACAGAGCATATAGTCATCATACATTTTTTAAAAAAAAGTCATTGTGTAAAAATAAATAAACATAAGCAATATTATAATATAAATATACACTAAATATAATATACTAAATAAATATACTAAATATAAATATATATAAATATAAATATAAATATATATAAATATAAATATAAATATACAATATAAATATAAATATAATATAATATAAATAAATAAATTATCGTCTACAGCTTTAGAACTGGCACTGAGAGTTTCAGTGCCAACAAATAAGAGGGAAGTTAAATTGACATGTACACAGAAGTGTTGAAATATACTGGCACACACGGTCATGAAAGAGACACATACGTGAGATATAAGAGTGACGTGTCTGGTACAGAAGTTGAGAATGTCCGGACAAGGACATTGATTAGTTATAAGTTACATGAGGATTTTCTTCTAGAAGATTAATTTTGTACTATTGTTTTGTTGCTGTATCATATTTGACATTTTGTGCTTTGGCAATGTGAATACAGGCCTAATATGTCAATGCCAAAAAAGTCCTTTGAATCTTTAGACAATCTTGAAAGATTACTGTGGGTTTAAAGGTATAGAAATGTTTTATTTTAAATTAAAAGTACATTTTGAAAGACCTGCCATTGAAAGACTTGTCTTTAATCAGCTCCATAAATATTATTAACAGTATGACACTATGCGTCTCTACCTCCCTCTAGCAAGTTTTCTCCATTTAAAAGACAGTTAATCTATATAATAAGATAGATGTATAATGAGATTTAAAAAATTATTTAACATATAAAACTGTATTACTAGATTAACCCTATAGATTATTATAACATACTTTTTTTTTTACAGATTAAATTATTATTTAAATGCTGTAACTATTGGAACTGTCAACATTATTTTAATTTCTTTATAAATGTTGGTATCATGAAGACATATCTAATAATTATTTCTAACACTTATCTTTTAACTTTCAACTCCCATACAGCTATTCCCATACTCCCATACTCATCCAAGGCTTATGGTGCCACCATGCAGGCCAGCACGCGGGTTGCCCTCATCCGCTGTAACCGGACAGCCCTATCCCTGGGCATCGAGACGGACGGAGGAGTCATGGAGCCCCTGATCAAACGGGGCACCATCATCCCCACCAAACAGACCCAGACCTTTGGCACCTACACCGACTACCAGCCCGGGGTCCTGATCAACGTCTTTGAAGGAGAGAGAGCCATGACCCAGGACAACCACCTGCTGGGCGAATTTGAGCTGTCGGGAATCCAGCCCGCTCGGAGAGTAGTACATCGGCTCGAGGTCACCTTCGACATCGACGCAGACGGCATTCTGAACGTGTCTGCTGTGGACAAGAGCACGGGAAAACAAATCACCATCACCAACAAGGGCCCCCTGAGCAAGGGCCGCCTGAGCAAGAAAGACATCGAGAGGATGGTGCAGGAAGCAGACCAATACAAAGTAGAAGACGAGCAACAGAGGGAGAACATAGCGGCCAAGAACGCCCTGGAGTCCTACGCCTTCAACATGAAGAGCAGCCTGCGGGAGGACAACCTGAAGGACAGAGTGAGTGAGGAGGACAGGAAGAAGGTGGAGGAGAAGTGTGAGCAGGCCATCCTCTGGCTGGAGAACATCCAGCTAGCGGAGAAAGAGGAGTACCAACACCAGCTGAACGAATTGAAGAAGCTGTGTATACCCCTCATTCCCATGATGATAAACTTTGCACTTTTGAATATTAATTCCCTCCCTAAAAAAATATATAGTTTGAAAGACTTGATTTCTGAAAGAAATATTAGCTTTATGTTTTTAACTGAAACCTGGCTTGATGACGTTACTGCTGACAATACGTTGAGAGAGTCTTGTCCAAAGGGTTTCACCTTTCATCACGGCAATAGACAGGGAAAAGGGGGTGGGGTCGCCGTTCTTTATTCTGAGAGATATTCAGTATCGGACCAACTTGACCTTGTTGATTTTCCATCGTTTGAATATGTAGCATTGAGGATCAAACAGCCTGAAGACCTACTTACTGTGAGTGTCTATCGGCCGCCCAATAATCCAGTAACACCATTTTATTCCCAGTTTAGACAAATGTTGAACATGATATGTCCCAACCATGATAAAATAATTATAGTTGGGGATTTTAATTTCTCTGTCCAAACAAAACCTTTCCTGGAGCTTTTTAATGATCGAAATTTTCGTCAGCATGTGAAAGAACCCACCTACAGGAATGCAGGAAGTACACTGGATTTAGTTTTTACCAGGGGTATTGATGTAAGTATTACATCCATTGACCCCTTCCCTGGTTCTGATCATTATTGCATCCATTTTTACCACCAATCCAAATACCCTCCCTCCAATCACCAGCGGCTTAGGAGATGAACTTGCTTGCAGTCTCCAAGACTTAAGTTTGCAAAAGGAGAATAGTGTCTATTAGATAAGTACACCCCCCATATATATATATTATTTTATTGTGTGAAGTCCTTATTTTTGCCATCATTAGTTCAATGGTCATTCTTCTTGTTATTTGTTTCATCTTAAAGTTGAAATTGTGCTCCACTTATCTTACACAGGCATAATGTAATGCATGAAGTACCTCATCTTCGCCACAGGGTGGCTATGACCCATTGGTGCACTTTCTGTCCGGTGAAATAGAGCAGTGTTCAGACATGGCGTCATTAACAAATGTGTCGCAATGTCTGTGTATGTTTACAGGTAAGCAAGAAATAAGAGTAATAAATGTACATAAGAATCAGCTTGGGAAGGATACAGATATGTGGGGAAGTGTTGGCTGGTTACCTCTGCCGTGAATGTTGTATTAAAGGGTCGCAATGCCGTCATAAGCAACTTCTTAGATTGCAGCTAAACTAATCTTCTCCCGGTGCTATTAGGGTCCGGTGGAAGTACATTTATGTTTGGTTACTTTGTTTACCAAGGCTAAGAACTGATTATCAGGAGCCACAATGTAGGCTACTTTTCTTTTATGTATTTCCATACCAACAGTCCACCATGTGCATTAATATGTTTTTTTGTCAACTGTTTAATAATTAGTTAGGATGTAAACAGACATAGTAAAACCTACACATGTTGTTGTAGAGCAGTGTTGAGACATGGCGGACAGAACGTCATTGACAAATGTGTCGCAATGTCTGTTCTGTATGTTTACAGAACCCAATAAAAAAACTATTCTTCAAGTCACTCTTGAGTTTAATTATTCAAGTGTTCTACAGAAGCAGAGAGGCGATGAAGGAAAAGCAAACAGTCAGACTTTTCTTCTGACAAATGTACTCATTGTAAGCGTCTGCTAAATGCCCTAAATGTAGACATAAACGACATGTTCATCTACACTTTTAACATGTAGGGCCTGGCATGCAGCTCCGCAGAAAGAGTCCACACACCCCACAGCCCACCACGTGGTGGTGGGTGCTGGCGTTATTCAGGACCGATGGTTTTGTCTGTTGTAACCACATTTTGTTTGTTCTAACCAAAATATAACTTTTAAAATTGAACACGTTTTGTACACATCTTTTACCATAACTCAAAAACATTTCTAGTTTCTTTACCCGGGAACCATTCTGTGAAACAAATTCTCAACAAAATTAACCACTTTAAACGTACAAAAAAACAAGCATTAAAATACAATAAAACCATTAAAACATCACAAGCTTTTATGTTTAAAGTTGTAAAGTATTTTAAAGGCCTGCGTCTATGTCACGTGACTGTTTCTGTTTTAAAAAACAAATATGTCTGACATATTCTCAGTTGAATTCAATTGTTTGAGATGGATCCAGCATTAAAATGTGGTTTGACGTTTGAGTTTGTTATTACGAAGGTTAACACATATTTTAAGAGAATACATTCCCGTCTGCTCACACTCAATGTGGAAAATTCAGATAGATCCCACATTCCATCTTAAGAAATTAGAACCTTGATCTGGTTCTCTATTCCTTATTCCTATAATGAAGCTTGCCATGATCATACACACTGAGCATGAAGAATAACCTCCCACACATGAGGGGGTTATTGCCTCGGGGGCACTCGGGGAGGCGCTGTTCCGTCTGGATTCCCCCGACACCTTTCTGGATAGGGTTCTCCATTTAATAACTCCCTTTGAATAAAACTGAGAAACATAGCCTATGTAAGGAGGTTGGGGGGAAAGGGGGTGAAGAAAACCTACAGGATTCCTTCTGATCGGGTGGAAAGCAACAGTGAATAACAAAGGAGGAGCCAGACACCAAGGGAACGTTTTAATTGTTTATAACAATCAGTACATTAAAATGTTTGCACTAACTAAAATACGAAGTGTAAAATGAGTCAAAAATGTCGATTAAAGGAAATTGTATAGAGGGCTTTCCTCAACTCTTTCGCGCGCTGGCGTCCTCGTCAGGGGGTGGGTGTGTGTGTGTTCGACTTCAACATATTTTTTTTTCAGATTACATTATTGTTTAAATGTTGTAACGATCCGAACTGACAACATTATGTTAATTTCTTTATAAATGTTGCTATTATGAAGACATAACCATCAATTCTAACACTTATATTGTATCTGTAAACTCCCATATAGCTCATCTATATCCCCTTCATATCCTTTATCTGTATATTTTAATGACATGGTTATTTGTTACCTGTTTCACACTTGAGGATGCCTTGACTCAAAGCAGTTCACGGCTACCACAGACTTCTGCTCCAGTTCGCTAATGTGCGTGTGACTAATAATATTAAAAAAATTAACAGAACGGATTGTTCAGTATTGCAGCAGGAACGCCACGCAGGCAGCCTGTGGACCACCAGAGGGCGCCAGAGCAGGGCTTCACCCAGCAGTTTGTCCACCAACAGCAGCTACTGGCAAGGTGGGACCACCGCTGTAGTATATTGGTTACCCCCCGACTGAGTATGCCTAAAAGTAATAAGGTGTACAGAATAATATTGTGTATATTGCGTATTAATTTATTGTTTATATATGGTCTGCATGTCTGGCTGCCTCTCAATCTGTCTGTTTGTGTCTGCCTCGCCATGTGCATGTCTGTCTGTTTGCCTCTCTGTGCGTTTGTCTTGTCTGTCTGTCCGTCCGCCCGCCTTCCTTTCCATTTGTCATCTGTCTATCTGTATGTCCTCCTGCCTGTCTTGCTCTCAACCTGTGTGTCTGTCTCTCTCTCCCCCAGGATGCGGAGGCGATCTACCTGTGGTTGAGGGAGTTCCAGTTGGAGCAGTACACGGGGAACTTCATCAACTCTGGCTACGACGTTCCCACCATCAGCAGGATGTCTCCCGAGGTAGCGCTCACATTCCCGTTCCCATTTTTTCTTTCAAATAGTGTATAATGACTAAGCAGCATTGATGTAAATACGTTCATGCAAGGCCACAAAATGGCTGTATAAAGTTGGACTTTAAAATGTAAATATTATGAGACATTTTCACGTTTTTCCCTTATAAGCGGGAATTTAATCCACATTACAGAAGCAATAAAATAGAGATCCCTTTTGTTGTAGAATGTTTATTTTATCTTTTAGCTGTTAATACACATACAAATTTGTTGTTCTATAATTTATTATAACAGGAACATAATGGTATAATGTTTTACCTCTTCAAGTAGTCTAGTCTAATCGAGAAGTTTTTTAATGATGATTTTGATTGTGCTAAAATAAAATGGTAAATGGACTGCATTTATGTAGCGCTTTTCTAACTAGTAGCCAGTCAAAGCACTTTACAGTATTGCCTAAAACTCTCCAATCTCTGCACACATTCACTCACCGACGGCGGGGTCAGCCATGCAAGGCGACAGCCAGCTCGTCGGGAGCAGTAAGGGAGAGGGGTCTTGCTCAGGACCACCTCAACCCTCAGCTAGGAGGAGCTAGGGGATCGAACTAGCAACCTTCCGCTTACCAGCCAACCGGCTCCACCTCCTGAGGATGCCGCCAAATCAATATTTTTATATAATAGGCCGGTGCAAGAGTAAATGATACCTTGACAAAAGTCAGGGTATCCTTTACTCTGTGGAAGATGTGTCCTTGTTGGGCCCGTCCTACTTCACCCTGCACATCACTGAATTGAAATAACTCAATAACAGGGTTCTGTCCACTCCAACTGGCTCTGTCGCTGTGACGTGAACTAGCATATCCTGACTGGCTGGGTGGCACGTGTGGGAGAGGTTTTGGGAGGGTCATAGATAGTAAGATACTGTCTAGCCAGCATTGCAGCGGTCAGCAGCTCATTTTAAGCTACAAGCTAGTTAAAATGTTACAACCTACCGGTTACCAGCGAACCTGCTCTACCTCCTGTTCATGCCACCCACAGAGACCATGTGCAACTGTAACGAGGCGGCAGTGATGTGCAAGGCGAAGTAGGACGGACCCAACGAGACGCGGCATCTTCCTCACTTGGTGGCAGAGTAGTGAGGCCCTTCCTCACTTGGGCCTCACTAGGTGGCAGAGTAAGACGGCGTGACAGAGGGAGCCTCGTCCAGCCTTTTACGTGTGCTATACAGGCGCGCAGCTTGTGAACAGGCAAAGCAGGCAACTGCTGGGGGCCCGCAAGGGCCGAGAAACTTCACTCCAAACATATGACTCATAGTAACTGCAGTCACTGCGTCTCACTCGCAGTACAATTTCAACCACAACAAGTTGGAAACTCCCCTTAAGGGGGGTTTGTTTGTCTTATTATTATTATTATTATTTATTTTTACCGGATTATTTGGGACCAAAAGTTATAAAGATTGGTAGGCTGCCATTACCATTAGGAAGGTACAATATTCATGAAACTTGTTAAACATTAACCATTTGTCATGTTGAATAACTTTCAGGAAGTTTGTATCAAACAAGTAGCCCTTCGTATTACTCTGTACCCTTTAAGTAACTCCCCTGGTCTAGGCCGACAACTGTGTCTCATGCTGCCCAATGTCCTTGTCTATTTAGATGTAACACAATTTGTGATTAACCTGTCAAATGGCGAACGGTAAGACCAAGACGTAATGATTTAGGTATCTGTTTCAGACCCTGAAGTTGCAGTCGCAATCCCCATTTCACTGCTTTTTGTTTCTCAAATTAAGCATGTGACAAATATATACTTGAATCTTGAATCTTGAAAACTCAACTCAAGTTACATGATGTCTTGACAAATAGATGTCACTTTAAGGTTCAAATCATCTGGAATACCAACATAACAGGCAGGTTTTGGTTCTTCATTTGCATCTATTATCCAGGAAATTAGATTGTACTTTTCAAGTCGCACAACAGATTTTGCTTCAATCTCATTTAAATCATCAGACGTTGGTGGCCACGGGGATGTCATGCCGGGAGAATCACATAGAAGCATCTTTAATATCAATATCACAGTATAAAGTGTCCTTGTGTACTTATTGATACATGGATACAGCTGTTGTAGTTGGCGTGTTTTCTTGACCACAGTTTGAGCCATCAGAGCGGGCTTGTAACTGAGAAAGAGCTCTACCCCCTCCCCTTGTTATTTTCCCCAGGGCCCGTGACTGGGTGACCCAGTTGACCTGGAGAGGCAGCTGAAAATTCCACCACACATCACCCAGACGAGATTGAGACCTGACATCATCTTGGTCTCAGAGGGGACAAAACAACTAGTCTTGCTGGAGCTGACAGTTCCATGGGAGGAGAGGATGGAGGATGCTCAAGAAAGAAAGTAGGAGAAGTACCAGGAGCTGGTGGAGGATTGTCAGAGGCACAGGTGGAAGTGCAGGGTTTATGCCGAAGAAGTGCCATAGGAAACAACGTGGTGGCAGCGGAAAAAAGCCTCCAGATAATAATAATAATAATACATTTAATTTAGAGGCGCCTTTCAAGACACCCAAGGTCACCTTACAGAGCATATAGTCATCTGTAAGGTGACTGTAAGCTCCATCTGTAAGCTTTCTTCTACCAGATGGCTCTGGTAGAAGAGGGGAGAGCAGTGGGGACAGTGTCTGTACCCCCGGCCTGTGCCGCTTGGACACAGGCCGGGGTCTGATCAGCCCTGGTTGGGGCGCCTGGAGGAGGATGTCTGTTGTAAGACCCGAAACACCCAGTGACTCCAGGAAAGAACACTGATGATGTGTCCAAGCCTGTGCATCAGTAGATGTTATGAATATATTTAATTTAATAAGCATTTTACACACCCATCCTATGGATTGGGCCTTTAGAATGATCCACCACCGTTGCATCTTTCCCCATTAGAAGCAACAATCATAATTACTTTTATTTACCTTTGAGCCTTTTCTATTATAGGCTACTGTGTAAAAGGCTGTTTAGAATTGACCAACACCACTTATATATGAACGTTTGTATCAAGAAAGAAACACCCAAAATCATCATGTCACCACAGAGGCAAATCTATCGTTTTGCTTCAGCCACTCAACGTGCTATGTCCCGGTGTCACAAAACGAATGCACAAATTCCGAGTGAGCGATGGCGATACAAATGTTAAGTTTTAAGCTTTTGCATGATTCCGCACGTGAAGGACTTCATATCTGTCTACGCCTCAAACTTGTGCATGTTGCAGAAAATGTGCAATAGTGACCCCTAGGGTCACACTTTACGGTGGGTTACAGAAAACTGTGTAAAACCCGAGAAGCCTAACCCTCGGACGCAGGTATTAAATAAATCGCTGCTCAAACATAGCTTTACTATCCACACGCGCTGTAGTGGGTATAAAATAACTTCCCAAAAACCTTGGAAGCTGCAGTCAACCGCTGCCATGACAGAGTTACCCTTTTTTCTCTAAATTGGGACATATTTCAGTAGCAGTGATAAAATGGCATGTATTACTATTGGTTTAGGTTCTTCATCTGCATCTATTATCCAGGTTATCAACTACGATTGTACAGTTCAAGTCACGCAACAGATTTTGCTTTAGGCTCATTTAAATCATCAGACGTTGGCGGCCACAGGAACGTCATACCAGGAGAATAACATAGAAACATCTTTAATATCAATGCCGCACAATAAAGTGTCCTTGTGTCCTTATTGATACATGGATACAGCTGTTGTAGTTGGCGTGTTTTCTTGGCCTACAGAATAAGTTAATGTTTTTCTGCCGAGGTCTTGGGTACAGAGCATGAGGTCCAGGATGTCAGTGGAGGTGGTGCTGTGGTGGGGGGGGGGGGTTTGTCGTTGTTGATGATGACCAGGTTTGTTTCGGTGAGGAAGTTGTTTACTCTGCCAGAGTGCTTGGTGCTGTTCTTGATGAGATGAGGGGGCGGTTCCAGGGGTGCAGTGTTTTACTCATTCCATGACTGTTTTCAGACTGACGATCGCGCTCTCTCGGGATGGTCAGGTGATGTGGTGAACCTGTTCTGCTAGTTTGTCATCCTTTCTCTTTGATGCTCTCCTCTGTTGGTTGGTAATTTTACCTTTTGTTCATACTAAGGTTATTCCGGTTATGTCTCGCCCAGATTGTTCCGTGAAGCCGAACCACTCATTATCGAAATATGATTTCTATTGCATACTTAAAATACAAATTAATAACTTCACAATATCTATTTAGTTTCTCACATGGGAGAAACTAATCACACGGGATGACACAGCATTAAAAGACGGCTTCACCTTATGGCCTACGTCACCCTAATGTGGGCGCTAACTAGGATGTAATGAGGACGATCTAGAGGACAAAGGTTTAGTATAAAAGAACCCACAGTACCGTCAGCTTACCACAAGAAGCATGAAACGATCAACAAGACTGAGAAGGCCGACAAATGTAAGCAAACCCTTATTTCTATGTTCCATGTTTTGTGGAACAAGCCTATTTCCATAGTTAATTTATCCACTTGAGCCTGGAGCTATGCAATTTTGATTACATTCACTGAACTTACATTTAATTTTGAATCTTGATAATTAATGATTGTCATCATCAATGTGACATAAGGCAGTATCAGAAAGATTCAAAGTGTATTTAGATACACAAAGAATGCATACAGTTTGTTCAAGGGAAGATCCCGCCCCTGCCATTAAGACTCAAGAGTCTAAAGTTTAGACTCTTGAGCCTGTTCTAAAGCTTTGGACGATAACTGTTTAGACTCTAAACAGTTATCGTCTACAGCTTTAGAACTGGCACTGAGGGTTTCAGTGCCAACAAATAAGAGTGAAGATAAATGGACATGTACACAGAAGAGTGGTAATTTACTGATACACACAGTCATGAAAGAGATGACACATACGTGAGATATAAGAGTGAAAATTAATTTGTACTATTTTTTTGTATCTTATGCTGTCTGTTATTTGACATTTTGCGCTTTGGCAATGTGAATATTGGCCTAATATGTCAATGCCAATAAAGTCCTTTAACATTTTAGAGAATTTTGAAAGATGATTGCAGGCTTAAAGTGGAAAGGAAGCAATCAAATAAAACATGTCTATAGCACTAGTTAAATATTTAAATATACCATAAATACAAATAAAGTCGGAAATATGTCCCGTTATTCAGAATGAAGCACAAACACGTTGCATTAATTACAATGTTTTCAGCCTGTGCGCCGCCATCTCTGTTTTCAGAATACGATGACGTCACGAGAATGGTTGGTATTAACATTCTATGTTGTTTACATAGCGGCTCATAGCCTCACAGGTAGCTTACTGCCTCAACAAAATGGATATGGACGAATTGGATAGACCCACCAATGAGGGCAGGCATCCAATTGCCTATGCTTTTGAGCCAGTAAGAGAAGTCGGAGTTTTAGTGCCCCCAACAGAGCCTGACTATGGAGGAGAAATAGATGAAGGAGAGAGACATGTATCTGAGCGCACAGGAAACAATCGGTGGTGCTTGTGTGGGGTTTGTGTCCCTATGTCCACTGACATGGAGAGTGTCTGCTGCCATGAAATGAACCTGTAGTAATGCAGTGTAAGATATGTATATATATTGCACATTATATATTATTACATTATTATATTTTTTATATATATATATATATATATATATATATATATATATATAATAATTATTATAATATAATAAGATAAGAAAAGTAAAGTACACGGGTGCAGCAGCTGGGCTCCACGCTGCCTTACAGTTCGTTAATTTCATGATACAAGTAATTGTCGTGCCATTTGGGTGTGCACGTGAATATGCGAAAATAGTGCAACCGACGGTGTTTGCAAATGGATTATTTCCGATAACAATGGATTATTTTGGCGATGGATTAGAAATTATCAAGAGCATGGAGCGAGCTAGTCTGCAAACAAGACAATCTTCAAACAGTGAGTGTACTTGTACTAATTTATCTGTTTCTCTAGTAGTAGAAGCTAAGTGTACCTCTCGTTCCTCTGCCTGGCAAGCACGTTTCTGCGCTCTTTCGCTGCGCATAAGAGCAGCGCCCGGGTCCGATCTGAGGGTTGCCAACCGTCCCGTAAAATACGGAATCGTCCCTTATTTGGCAATTAAATGTTGCGTCCCGTATTGAACCAATACGGGACGCAATTTGTTCCGTATTTCCATAAATGTCCAATACACATGTCTGTCACACACACAAATAATAAATCTAACAATAATGATCAAAACAAAACACAGGGAATACTACGGTCAGCGAAATTGTCGCGGCGGGATCTACGCAAGACCCGCTCCGGTCATCTGTGTGTCTGCGCATGCGTTTGGTGGTCACGGTTGCCTAGCGACAGACACCACACACCGGCGCTGCTCACAAAACCCGCGCCTTTTAAAAATGCCCACTACACCCGGTACTCCACCACGTCCTCAAAAGCTTAAAAGCGTAAAGGCAAGTTGTAAAATATGTCGACGAGTGTTTTCAGTGGTGCACGGTGGGCTGTCTGACATCAGACAGCATGCAACAGGAGAGCAACGCTGCAGACACGAAAGATCACAGAAGACCCAAGCGTCAGTGTCGCAGTTCTTCATACCACAATCATCTCCTGAGGTTGATACGGTATGGGACATTATGTTGTGATTGATTTCCTATCTGGTTGTGCTTTTGCCAGAACATCGCAGTGCATGGGCAGAGCCTATTTTAGTAAACTGTTGTGGTTTGATTGATTGTTTAGGATGTTGAGTTTTAAAAGTCGAATGAACGACCATTTATTTAATATACAGAAGTATATAAATATTATATCTGGCCATTTAAAGAACAAATCATACTAATGGATTAACAGTTAATAAATAAAAAAATACATTTGTTAAAAGAAAACCTTTATTCTTTAATATACATACATTTCCTAGATTAAAAATGTTTGTAGAGCTTTCTGTGTATTCTGTGTCACAATTTTTATATTTTTGAGGAATGCAGTGTTCAGTGATCATTACATCAATTATATTATTAGTGTGGTTTAACTGTTTGGATGACCTGACTTATTTTCGAGTGACAAGACAGGCAGCAGACAAATGTTCAATTTAATCAACAATATGTCATCCCACTCTTCCTCTCTATATTACCGCAGCTGAGGTGACACAGGTGTACCACACAGTCAGACACAACCTCAGCTACAACAGTGTTGACTGTGCACATAAACTGAATCAAAAGATTCTCCTGGATTCAAAAATTGTAAAATAAATGTATAGGGAGAACAAAGGCAGAGGCAGTGGTTAAAGATGTCCTTGCTCCAAAGGCAGTGGCTGATGTTCTTAAGGCCCTAACATCAGATAAACCCCTCCCATTTTCCAATCAGACAGATGCATCAAATAAAGGCAACAGGAAGATGTTCCCCCTTGCTGTTCAATACTTCAGTCCAGAATGCGGGGTCACCAACAAAATGCTGGATTTCATTGAAAATGCAGATGAGTCCGCTGCTGGGATTGTAGCTCTCACAGAGCAGTCGCTTGACAAATTTGGCTTATCGTTGGATCATGTGACAGCATTTAGTGCACTGCAGACAACACAAATGTGAATTATGGAAATCAAGACTCTGTCTTCACCAACTGGAAGAAGTAATAAAAAGATCTGCTGCAAGGAAACTGCCATGCCCATATTTTGCACAACTCAGTGAAGCATGCTCTTGACCAGCTCACTGTAGATGTGGAAAATGTTGTGCTGAAGGTCTATGCCTTCTTTTCCACATCTGCCAAACGAAGAGAATCACTCAAAGAGTTTTGTAGGTTTTGTGATGTTGCGTTCCAGGAAATACTGCGACATGTCACAACCAGGTGGCTCTCCCTTAATCCAGCCATCACCCGGCTAATGCAAACCTGGATTGCACTGAAATCGTACTTCATCAGCCTGGGGGGAGGAGTGTCCCAAACAACTTCGAGCATTGTTAAATTTCAGTGAGGACTCAACTGAGGAAGATGGAGACATTGTGGAGGTTTACCTTCTTTTCTGCAATAATATCCTCTCTCTCTTTGAGGAAGTTGTAAAGAAGCTGGAGAGTGATGAAACCACCTGTGTTGAGTTATATTCCATCATGGAAAACTTCAAGCAAAAGCTCACACAGAGACGAGATTAACAGTTCTATGGCTACTTAACTAAATTGAAGCTGCAGTGTCTCCTTCCACTTGATGCTGACATGGCAAGGGCAGATTTTACTGTATTCCTCAACACAGCACTCTCATATGTTGAGAAATGGTTCAACTTTTCGGAAGATTACTGGTTGTTCTCACTGCAACCTCTCTCTCTGCACCATGGCACCATGACCTTTACTGACATTGAGAGGGTGACCACCAAGCTCAACGTCATCCATAAAGTCAACATGGATGAACTTTATGATGAATGCTCCACAGCAAAACCCATTCTGAAGAGGCTCAAAGAAGATGCTGAAGATGAATGGAAGTCCAAAGGTGTGGCTGCCAGGTTGGTGGCTCTCTTTCGAGTAGCTGACCTGCCAAACATGCTGTCTATCACCAGACACATCCTGAGCATCCCAGCATCCACTGGATGTGTGGAAAGGATCTTCTCCAGAATGGCCAACAAATGGAGTGACTGCAGGAATAGGTGCTCCACAGAGCTCATGAGAAGTGAGCTGCTGATCACTCTCAACTTTGAGCAGTCCTGTTCAGAGTTTTACAACAGCGCTTTGAAAGACAAAGAGTTACTCAGTGCTGCAAGGAGTAACAAGAAGTACACCTGGAAAAAGAAGTAACAGTTTTGAGGGGAGGAGTAATGTTGAGGGAAGGAGTAATGTTTTGCACTTTCTTTTTTTACATAAGTGTTTTTGTTGTTTATTTGTACTGGGTTTTTTTTGTAAAAATGTTCAAAGAGAGTCCCTATAGTTATGCACTTAAAAAGTAACATGAAGTTCTCAGTTTATTTAGTTTATATTTTAAAAGTTCATTGCTGCACACGCCACACAAAGAGATTTCATTCAAGATTTAATTGACTGCACTTTATAAGAGAATGTTTTATGATAATAAAGCATTTCAAGCTTCAAGTATGACTAATTCCTTTCTTGATCAACCCTTTACTAAAAACACCAGCACAAAATAAAACATACCACTGCTGCGGGCGCCCCGCCCCACAGGAGTCGGGCCCGTGGTGAGCGTCCCTTATTTTAATTTCTTAAAGTTGGCAACCCTAGATCTGACGGGTATGTCCGTGTCTCCAGCACTATATCCACTAACATTAAAAATAGTTGGCACAGCATCTGGCTTCAGGCGATTGGTGGGACGGCGAACAAATCTCCCATCTTCAGAAAAAGCTCCCTCTTCGATGTAATCAGCCTCTATAAAGTGGTCGCTACATACTCTCTGCCCTGGTCCCATTGGGGGGCTGAGGCGTTTCAATGCAGCTAACCATCTTCGGAGCACTTCAGGCTTCTTGACGGGAATTACATGGAAATGAACTATTCCACCGCTCTCCTTTAACCGATAAAATTCGTTTGAACAGCCAGGGGCAATACAAAAGGACCCCACTGTTCTTCTTCCAATATCCGACATGTTTATTTTAAAGAGCCAACCATTCTGATGACGTAGCGCCTGCGTTTTTAAAACATGGCTGCGCCCTAGAGGCGAAAGTCGTTATAAACATGTCATTTTACGGTGAAACTACTTGAATTTCGGTATTGATGAAAATCCATGTGTTTCCAAAAATGAAAAAACAAACAAAAAATTGACACAGTTCTCAGTGCTTCATTTCCACTTTAAAGGTAAAGAAACGTTTTATTTTTTAATGAAAAGTACATTTTGAAAGACTTGCCATAGATAGACTTGTCTTTAATCATCTCCATAAATATTATTAACAGTTTGACACTATGCATCTCTACCTCTCTCTATGTTCTAGTTTTCTCCATTTAAAAAGTCAGTTAATCGATATAATAATATAGATGTATAATAATACTTAGAAAAATATTTCAAAATATGTAGTATTAGATTAACCCTATAGATTATAACATACTTTTTTACAGTTTACATTATTATTTAAATGTTGTAACTATTGGAACTGTCAACATTCTTATAATTTTCTTTATAAATGTTGCTATTATGAAGACATAACTAATAATCATTTCTAGCACTTATCTTTTAACTGTTAACTCCCATAAAGCTATCCACATCCTCCCATACTCATCCAAGGCTTATGGTGCCGCCATGCAGGCCACCATGCAGACTGCCTACCCCAGACGTGGCAGGACAGCCCTAACCCTGGGTGTCGAGACGGACGGAGGATTCATGACGCCCCTGATCATACGGGACACCATCATCCCCACCAAACAGACTCAGACCTTCAGCATCTACAACAACAACCAGCCCGGGGTCCTGATCCAGGTCTTTGAAGGAGAGAGAGCCATGACCAAGGACAACAACCTGCTGGGCAAGTTCGAGCTGTCGGGAATCCCGCCCGCTCCGAGAGGGGTACCTCAGATCGAGGTGACCTTCGACATCGACGCAGGCGGCATTCTGACGTGTCTGCTGTGGACAAGAGCACGGGCAAACAGAACAAGATCACCATCACCAACAACAAGGGCCGCCTGAGCAAGGAAGACATCGAGAGGATGGTGCAGGAAGCAGACCAATACAAGGTAGAAGACGAGCAACAGAGGGAGAACATAGCGGCCAAGAACGCCCTGGAGTCCTACACCTTCAACATGAAGAGCAGCCTGCGGGAGGACAACCTGAAGGACAGAGTGAGTGAGGAGGACAGGAAGGAGGTGGAGGAGAAGTGTGAGCAGGCCATCCTCTGGCTGGAAAACAACCAGCGAGCGGAGAAAGAGGAGTACCAACACCAGCTGAAGGAGTTGAAGGAGCTTTGTCAGCCCATCATCCCCATGCCGATAAACTTTGCACTTTTGAATCTTTGAGGCCTCTATGATGATAAAATGGCTCATTTGAAAGGTTTGATTTCTGAAAAAAATATTAGCTTTATGTTTTTAACTGAAACCTGGCTTAAAGACAGTAATGCTGACAATACGTTGAGAGCGTCTTGTCCGAATGGTTTCACCTCTCATCACGTCAATAGACCAGTTAGAAAAAATGGTGGGGTCGCCGTTATTTATTCTGAGACATATTCAGTATCGGAACCACTTCAATTTGGGTCATTTCTTTCGTTTGAATACATAGCATTGAAGATCAAACTGCCTGAAGACCTACTTACTGTGACTGTCTATCGGCCACCCAAAAGTAAACCAAAAAGACCCCAATGTTCTAATAAAGACTTCTGTCTTCAGTTTAGGGAAATGTTGTCCCGAATGAGTCCCAAACATTCTAAAATCATTATAGTTGGGGATTTTAATTTCCATGTCAACAAGAAACCTTGTAAGCTTTTCCTGAAAGTTTTTAATGACCGAAAATGTATTCAGCGTGTGGATAAAGCCACCCACAACCTAGGAAATACACTGGATTTAGTTTTTACTAGGGATATTGATGTAAGAATTACATCCATTGAAGCTTTCCCTCGCTCTGATCATCATTGCATCCATTTTACCACATATCCCAATACCTTTCCTCCAATCAACACCGGCTTAGGAGAGGACCTTCCTGTTTGACTGCAAGACGTAAGTGTGTAAAAGGATTTTAAAGAAACCGAGAGACGATGAAGGAAAAGCAAACAGTCACACTTTTCTTCTGACAAATGTACTTATTGTAAGTCGCTTTGAATAAAAGCGTCTGCTAAATGCCCTAAATGTAAATATAAACTAAATGTTCATCTACACTTTTAACATGTAAAGTAGAGCCTGACCAGCAGCTCCGAAGAAAGAGTACACAAACCCCACAGCCCGCCACGTGTTGGTGGGGGCTGGCATTATTCAGGACCCTATGTCTGTTGTAACCAAATTTGATTTGTTCTATCAAAAATAAAACTTTTTAAATTGAATACATTTTGTACACATCTTTTACCATAACTCAAAAACATTTCTAGTTTTCATACTTTACCCAAGAACCATTCTGTAAAGCAAATTCTCAACAAAATTAACCATGGTAAACGTACAAAAAAATAAGCATTAAAATACAATAAGAATATTAAACCATTACAAGCATTTTATGTTTTAAATCTTCTTGCGCGAGCACGTGCATCGGACATGCCCATAAGGCGAAGCCTAGATGGCTAAGCCGACAATTATAGAACTAGAGATATAATAACATAAGTAATCGATCTTCATTTTTTTGGCCCATGCTTTTTTATAGGCCTGCGTCTATGTCACGTGACTGTTTCTGTTTGAAAAAGCAAATATGTCTGACATATTCCCAGTTGGATTCAATTGTTTGAGATGGATCCAGCATTAAAATGTGGTTTGACGTTTGTGTTTGTTATTACGAAGGTTAACACACACATTTTAAGAGAATACATTTCCGTCTGCTCACACTCAATGTGGAAAATTCCGGTAGATCCCACATTCCATCTTAAGAAATTAGAACCTTGATCTGGTTCTCTATTCCTTATTCCTATAATGCAGCTTGCCATGATCATACACACTGAGCATGAAGAATAACCTCTCACACATGAGGGGGTCATTGCCTCGGGGGCACTCGGGGAGGCGCTGTTCCCTCTGGATTTCCCCGACACCCTTCTGGATAGGGTTCTCCATTTAATAACTCCCTTTGAATAAAACTGAGAAACATATGTAAAAAAAATTTGTAACATATGTAAAAAAATAAAATAAACATATGTAAAAAATATGAAAATATGTAAGGAGGTTGGGGGGAAAGGAAAGAGAAAACCTACAGGATTCCCTCTGATCGGGTGGAAAGCAACAGTGAATAACAAAGGAGGAGCCAGACACCACGGGCACGTTTAAATTGTTTATAATAATCAGGACATTAAAATGTTTGCGCTAACTAAAATACGAAGGGTAAAATTAGTCCAAAATGTCGATTAAAGGAAATTGTATATAGGGCTTTCCTCAACTCTTTAGCGCGCTGGCGTCCTCGTCACTTTGGTCATGGACTCATGGTTATAATATTTATATTATTTACGGGTTAGCTGTATATTAAAAATGCTTTGTGTGTTCATTGTATTAAACTTGGTGTGCCGCTGGACGATTAGTTATCAGTAACCTCTCAATTTCCTGTATGGTGACAGGGCGTATGGAGCCTATTTCATTCAGTAAGTCATGTTTCTTGTTTCTGTCACAGATCTGGTTCTGCGTTATGCATCCCAGCAGCAGGATCAGCCCCTTGGACTGATCTGTTTATTTGGTTTGGTTTTGGAGTGCGGACTGAGCCTGTGTGTGTGTGTGTGTGTGTGTGTGTGTGTGTGTGTGTGTGTGTGTGTGTGTGTGTGTGTGTGTGTGTGTGTCTGTGTCTGTGTGTCTGTGTTTGTTTGTGTTCGACTTCAACATATATTTTTTTTACAGATTATATTATTGTTTAAATGTTGTAACGATTGGAACTGTCAACATTATTTTAATTTCTTAATAAATGTTGCTATTATGAAGACATAACTCTCATTTCTAACACTTATATTTTATCTGTAAACTCCCATATAGCACATCTATATCTCCTGCATATCCTTTATCTGTATAATTTAATGACATGGTTATTTGTTACCTGTTTCACACTTGAGGATGCCTTGACTCAAAGCAGTTCACGGCTACCACAGACTTCTGCTCAAGTTCGCTAATGCGCGTGTGACTATAATATATAAAAAAAGGAACAAAACTGATTGTTCTGTATTGCAACAGGAACGCCACGCAGGCAGCCTGTGGACCACCAGAGGGCGCCCGAGCAGGGCTTCACCCGGCAGTTTGTCCACCAACAGCAGCTACTGAAGGGCAAGGACCGTGGGATAATAATAATAATAATACATTTAATTTAGAGGCGCCTTTCAAGACACCCACCGCTATAGTATATTGGTTCCCCCCCGACTGAGTATGCCTAAAAGTAATAATGTGTACAGAATAATATTGTGTATTAATTAATTGTTTATACATGGTCTGCATGTCTGGCTGCCTCTCAATCTGTCTGTCTGTCTGCATAGCAATCTGTCCGTCTGTCTGCTATAGCAATCTGTCTGTTTGTGTCTGCCTCGCCATGTGCATGTCTGTCTGTATGCCTCTCTGTGCGTTTGTCTTGTCTGTCTGTCCGTCCGCCTTCCTTTCCATTTGTCATCTGTCTATCTGTATGTCCTCCTGCCTGTCTTGCTCTCAACCTGTGTGTCTGTCTCTCTCTCCCCCAGGATGCGGAGGCGATCTACCTGTGGCTGAGGGAGTTCCAGTTGGAGCAGTACACGGGGAACTTCATCAACTCTGGCTACGACGTTCTCACTATCAGCAGGATGACTCCCGAGGTAGCGCTCACTCTGATCCCCAGTGTCACGTTGTGGCACTCCCACCAGCTGTGGAGAGCAGGCCAGAGCTGGCCCCCAGGGGCCCACCATCGAGGAGGTGGACTAAAGCAGACTGTTGGACTGAATTGAATATGATCAATATGACTGTTATGGATTAAAAGGGTATTTCTTGGGCCCCCCCGTGGTTCTCAGCGTAGAGCGCGTACCATTAAAGGACAAATCCGGTGTAAAATGGATCTGGGATATGTTTAATATGGTAACGAGTTGGGATGTTCGTTTGGGAGCAATAAAGTGTATAGAGGCATTCTTTAGTTGGCTGTTTTTAGCTGATTCTACCAAAACGCTATAAACTTGGAACGATGGGGGCATTTGTAATGGTAAAAACTAAATCTCTATTTTAAACCACACAGCAAATATCACAGTGTACATTGTACTCTATGGGTGTACATTTAACACTCATTTCTGGGTATATATAGGTCCAAGAGTTCAGTGTTCGCTGAACACTGTTAGAAGAGCAAAATATGTACTCCAAATTTAGAGTTACATTTGAACACTTTGAGAGTGCAAATGTACTCTATTAGTGGTACTTTTGGGCACTCATTCAGTGCTTCCTTACACCTGCAGTGTAAACCTAGAACCCCAGAGAGAGAAAATATGTACTCCAAGTCAGTGCTTTGTAGCACTTCGCAGAGCTGATTATTTAATACTTCTAGAGTGAGAATGTACTCTGACTGGTGTACAACCAACACCTTTGAGGTGAATTATCAACACTTCATGAATGAATAGTCTACACATTAGATTCTTGCTGCTGTTGTTGTTACAGTGCATACATATATAATATAGTTAACATTATAGTTAAACTTTAATTATTTTACATCAAGAACCATTTTTAGTTTTACATTTATATGATGTAACAAACAACTTGAAAATAAATAAATAAATGTGTCCCTGTCAACCAATTAAAGGGGAATTCCGGTGTAAAACGGATTTGGGATATGTTTTGTATGATAATGAGTTGAAACGTTTGTTTTGGAGCACAAAAAAACGCATATAGACGCTTTCTTCAGTTGGCTGTTTTTAGCCGATTCTATCAAAACGCTATAAACTTGGAACAATGGGGCAGTGGTTATGGTAAAAACTAAATCGCTATTTTAAACCATTTAAAAGGCTAGAAGTAGCCCGACACTTCTTTGGTAGTTCAATAAGGGTATTAACATATAAAACGAGGCATTGAGAACTTTGTAAGTGTACAGATTGTTTATTAAAAATAAAATTACATTTTATACACACAATACCATCAGTAGATCACCCGTCGACGCCATTTTGTTTTCAAGACTCGATAAGTAGATTGGCAAACACAGAGATTGTGACATCCATCAGCAACACACAAGCTCTGGCGGCATGCCATGGGACCTTTAAAAATAAAATAAAAATTATCAGGATACAATTACCCTGTGAAACTTCACTACACGATCCACAGCTTCCCGGATACTGATTTTGACAGCTCCATTCTTTCCACTTGGAGGTGGTGGCAGGAGGTAGACCAGCAGGAGAAGTGAGGCCATGTCACTATCCCAACCTGAAAAGGGAGAGCACATACTTTGAGCATGAAATACACCTGATGAAAGCACATGACACAACATAAAAGGTTCAAAAAGTTCTTGTCAATAAATAGTCAGCATCTAAAAAGGTGGCCAAATACAAACAGGTTATTATCATAGGACCCTTTTTAAAAAAAAAAAAAGGGTCCTATGTTCCCCAGTCTCATACAAAGAGGGGAACATAGGACCCGGGGAACATAGGACCCGGGGAACATAGGACCCGGGGTCCGGGAACATAGGACCCGGGGAACATAGGACCCGGGGAACATAGGACCCGGGGAACATAGACACGCTCCCACTAAATTAAAGCCACGTGCCTCGTTAGCATTAGCTAAAAATGGTAACGAGGCGTTAGCTAAATTGAAGACATGTGCCTCATTAGCATTGGCCATTAAGTTTGACGTTAGCTAAAATCGTTAGCATTTATAAGTTGGTTATCAGATCTAAAAGACGAAGAAATGCTGAATATTCTGCATTCAGGGTTTCTGCAGGTTTGAACAAGTTAAATTTAAGCCTCTAATACCTTCTTAAGACCCATTATGGATACAATTTCTGACCTATATGAAGGACATACGCACAACTAACTATCAAACATAGAAACCCTGTGCATTATTCACTTGGTACTTTTCTTACCTGTTTACATTCCCGTGAAGTTCAAAAATGTCTTCGTTCACTCGGAGCAATTCCTTGGCGATATTGATTCGATCCTCTCTAGCCAACCGTCTCTGTCGAAACAGTTTGCCGCGTAGTGTGGAAGAGGACAAACTGTCACATGTCTCTAGATTCAACCAATGAGAAGGCGCAGCGAGCCAATGACGAATCGAAACCTAAACCGACGTGCCGCCGGGATAGTAGGACACTCAACCGTTGTACACTCAGGGAGTCCATCATCCTAAAATAAACACTTAAATTACTCTACACCAGCATTATACTTAGAGACAACTCCCAAGAGTGTTTCTGGTACACCCCAAAAAATGTACTTAGTGCCTATTCAACACCAAAGTGTATAAAATCTACTCTGGTCATGAATACTCTGGGATTTTAACACTTTGCGATTTGCTGTGCACTTAATAGGCTAGAAGTAGCCCGACACTTCTTGGGTAGTATAATAAGGGTCTTAACGTATACAACGACGCATTGGTAACTTTGTAAGTGTACAGATGTTTATTAAAAAGGACATTTTATATGATCTACTGATGGTATTGTGTGTATAAAAGGTCATTTTTAATAAACAATCTGTAAACTTACAAAGGTATCTATCTTCTACATTCTACTTCTAGCCTTTTAAGTGGTTTAAAATAGCGACTTAGTTTTTACCATAACACATGCCCCTATCGTTCCAAGGATCGGCTAAAAACAGCCAACTGAAGAATGCGTCTATACACGGTTTTTGTGCTCCAAAACAAACGTTCCAACTCGTTATCATACCAAACATATCCCGAATCCATTTTACACCGGATTTGTCCTTGCTATGTAAATATAAATACGTTCATGCAAGGTCACAAAATGACTGCATAAAGTTGGACTGAGTGGAATATGTTTGCAAAAAAGAAAAGGAGACATTTTCCGTTTTTCCCTTATTAGGGTGAATTTATTCCACATTGGAGAAGCAATAAAATAGAGATCCTTTTTGTTGTAGAATGTTTATTTTATCTCGTAGCTGTTAATACACATACAAATTCATTGTTCAATAATTTATTATAACAGGAACATAATGGTATGAAGTTTTACCTCTACAAGTAGGGTAGACTGTGGCTGTGTCCCAATTCCTAGGACGCATCCTTCGAAGGCTGCATTCGAAGGATGCGTCGACGCAGATTGCGTCACAGCGACGCGCCAAGTGCTGTCCCAATTCCAAGGGTCCTTCAAATGCGGCCTACGAATGCAGCCTTCTTTTCCCGGATTTGAAGGATGCATCGGCTGTATCCTTCACGGCCCAACGTATCCCTCCCAAGATTCATTGCGCACTCAATCAATGGAGATGGCGGAGAATGGCGATTTAAGTTCTGCATTTAAATGTAAGTATTTGGTTTCTAGTCACTCGAGTGTTTAACGATACAAATGTTAAAAAAACAAGGGCCCTTAAAACTTTTTTCATCAAAGTAATAGGCAATATAAGTAAGGTATCGTTACAGTTAGTGACGCTGTAACGTTAACTAAGAACACCCGTTAAGCCCTATAGTTTCAAATTTAAGAGGTTAAAATGGTTATATTGACCGAAATTGTGGCGATTATATAGATTATTTGCTATTCTGTAACGTTAGATAATTGGACCAACGCGAACACGGGTTGTGGACATGGACATAATAAAGGATGGACCACGGACTGGAAAATGGCCGCCCATTCATTCCTATGCAAACCTGCTCAGTGGCGCATGGCAACATACAGGAGCGATTTGCTTCCGCGTTATGGGGCCAAGACACGTGACCTATTCCGTGACGTACCGGATGCAGAGATCTTCTTCTTCTTCTAGTTTAGTGGTGGATCATAGTTTTTCCCCATATACCGCCACCTACTTGACTACTACACAGGAGTTTGTGACAAGGACGTTGGCAAATGATACTTTAAATCGTAAAAATAAATTCAAAGAAAAAACCAAACTAACGAAACAAAATAAAACAAACTAACAAAAGAAATGAATAAATAAAAAATAAAATAAAAAAATATATATACTTAAGGTTAAATTCTTCTAATTAGGTTAGTATCTTTTAGCTAATTTATCAGCAATTTCATTGCCATATATTCCATGGTGGGCTGGAATCCAACAGAACTGAATAACTAAACCAAGGCTTATAATATTTAAAAGAAGATGCTTTACCTCTATCACCAAATCTTCACGTATTGAATTATCTGTTATAAAACTTAGTATCTACAACCCATCTAAGAGCGGTTATTATTGTGGCCATCTCGATTGAGTATACTGATAAAGTCACCCACTCTATATCCATATCCTTTTTCAAATTCTGGCATATATATGCCAATACCACATTGTCACCAACTTAGTATCTACAACCCATCTAAGAGCGGTTATTATTGTGGCCATCTCGATTGAGTATACTGATAAAGTCACCCACTCTATATCCATATCCTTTTTCAAATTCTGGAATATATATGCCAATACCACATTGACACCATTCTATGATAGCTGATAACCAAGGTACACACTGTAATACTATAATCAAGAGGACATACAGGCAGTTCAAATAAAAAGAGATAGAACTTTATTGATCTGGAAACTTCATAAATATGTAAGATTGCTCCATATAATACCATAGTAACATAGTAAACGTATAGGCCTAAAAAATTCAGTTCAATGTTATTGCTTAAGAAACAGATTCCTTCCAACTAACTATTTTACGAAGAATGCAATCAATAATTTATATAAAAGTAAATGTTTACATATCGACCAGCAACGAAGTTGGAGTAGCCTACCCAAATATTGAATTGTAATACACCAACATTGTCAATTGTCATACATAGCTAACCATAACCCTGTCATACATAGCTAAACAAGCAAATGAAAATGAAATACCTACCAACGCAACTGAAAAGTTAATATTAGACAATTAACAATATTATGAAAATTACGTAGGTCTCCCATAATCATTCAGGTAATCAATACGTCCGTGCCTGTTACAGCTATTTCAATGATGTGTGTTATATATCCGTGTTCAACGCCATTCATGTTAAGTAAAAGGACAAATCTCAGACTTTGGAAGTTAATGGAGTTAATTCGGAATTTAATTTAATTCGGAAGTTAAAGGTCCCATGACATGTTATTTTATGTATTCTTTAATATAGGTATTAGTGGGCAACTAACACAGTATTCAAAGACGTTCCCGAAATTCAGCCGTGGTGCAGAGTTACCGCCACTCCGTGCCAGTCGCACATTGAGCTTCCCCCAAATGCGCTGTTTCGGTGGGCGTGTCAAGGAGGAGGGTGGGGGTGTGGCCCTGAGCAGCTTGCAGCCACGGTACCGTGCGCTCTGTTTACAGTGGATGTATCGCAATGGCGAGGTGCACACAGCCTTTAGCCGTGTTCTGTAAATATTCTAGAACACACGGGAGTCCTGGAGCTCTATATCTAAATATTATCATATAGCCTACACAGATATCTATATCATATAATATATATTATCACGGCCAAAAGCTGTGTGAGCCGATATTATGAATCTCAAACGACCGCGTTGGGTTCTCCGACGTTCCTGGTTCTTCAACGTCCACATCAATGTGAATACACACACTGTAACGCAAGTGTTTCTTGTCGGTTCTTTGACGTGTCTTGTATTTCCACAACGAGACTGTCGTGGGGGTTACTGAGCCATGGTTGAGAAGGAATTGGGGGAAAGGAACTTTGGTTTGACTCGCTGAAGTACATGAACTGCGACATGCCGCCGGTTGCCGCGAGGCACCATCGCCCGGCAGCGGGCAGCAGGCAGCGCGCGGTTCAGTCGACTTCAAGTTGATGTGAAAGTGGAAGAACCAGAGACGTCGCAGAACCCGACAAAGTCGTTTGTGATTCATAATATCGTCTGGAGGCGCACACAATATGTTATATGATATAGATATCTATGTATTATATTATTTAGATATAGAGCTCCAGGACTGTAACGCAAGTGTTGTACACTTCCTTGTTATTTGGATAACCGTTCTGCTGTTGGTGTGATGGCGCATAACGCGTCGGACTCTCGTCTCTGGTATTTCTACAACGAGACTCGTATTGGGGGTTATCTCAGCCAAGGTTGAGAATGAATTGGGGGGAAGGAACTTTGGCTTTGACTCCCTCAAGAACATGAACCACGACATGGAGGAGAAAGGGATTGTTGGCGGCGAATGTCTCCCGCTTGAGCCCCGCTGAGGGACCACCGCCGGAGGCGGAGGTGCATAAACGCTGCCCGGCAAAGATCCCTTTGCCGGGCAGCAAAGGCATCATATATAAGGGATCATATAACAGATTGTGTGCGCCAGTCCAGACGATATTATGAATCACACACGACTTTGTCGGGTTCTGCGACGTCTCTGGTTCTTCCACTTTCACATCAACCTGAAGTCGACTGAACCGCGCGCTGCCTGCTGCTGCCTATGGCAAGCCGAGTGTGCCACAATTCGACTTCAATTAAACGCGTTCTGAAACGCCAGCACGCGTGCCCAGAACGCGTTTTGGTTTTCCAGAACGCGTTCCGGCGTTTCAGCGCGCGCGCCCAGAACGCGTTCCGGCGTTTCAGCGCGCGCGCCCAGCGTTTCAGCGCGCGCGCCCAGAACGCCTTCTGGCATTTCAGCGCGCGCGCCAAGAACGCGTTCCGGCATTTCTGCGCGCGCGCTCAGAACGCATATAAGCATATAAACAGCACGCGTGCTGTTAATATGCTAATGCGCTCCTCCCCTCAATTTTCTCAGACAATAGATTTGAGCCGTTTTCACCCAATCATATGCTAGGGCAAACACACAGACAACATCAGTCGAGACCAGAGCTCTTCTTTCGCGAATCAGTTTCTCTCACTCCTAATCAGGAGATTGTCGGCAGGTGCTGGTTGGACCGGGACCGCAGTGTATAGAGCCTGCCCAGACAGGCTTCTCCCTCCTCCCGGCATTTGATTTCTGCTGTTTGTTTGTAACACATGGACTGATGTTCACTTAATAACAATATAGTAATAACATACTAACTAACTAATATAAATATATGATTAATATATTCCTCACCATGACCTGACGTGTAGACACTGTGAAAAAGAAATAGGAAAAAGGTGACCAAAACGTTTCACTAAATTAAAGGCTATGAGTGAGTTTGTAGGTGAGTTACAAATGTATCAAGAGTAGAGGCCAGTTTAATGTGAAAAGGGATGGTTAAATGGTAAATGTTGTGAATATTTTGGGGGCAATTTTGGCTGCAATATTTTCTGCATTTATATAGGCTATACACCAACTATTTATGTAATGTGACAGGAGCGGGATGGAAGTCTTCCTAAAGGGCTTGGTCTGTTGGGTACCAATACCTACCAGTTGGTTACCAATAGTATCAGTTGTAGTAGTATCTATCTCCTCACCTCCCTATATTATATATATATATATCTATAGTTTTTTCTATCGGTCTCATTCCAACTGATGAAGTGAATTATACCTCGTCTTATAGGCTACTACCACGTACAGGCTAAAACCTGCAACTGCATGTTAATACTTCAGACGGACTTATTTACTTCTAATGGAATTTTAACTCTAACTTCTGAACTCTTTTATTGTTTTTATTGTACTCAGAAGACGAATAAGCTGACTCATGTAATGCTGTAATAATTAAATGTAATAAACGATACGCTATAAATAAAAGTATTTTTTAATTATGTTATCATAGTTGCCACGGCACTTACCATACACAATGTTCGGTCAAGTAGCTTAGATAGTGTATAGTCAAAGTGTATGTACTTGTAGTGTTCACCACCTCCACATTAACCACCTAATTTGAAACATCTTAACATCTTTCGACTTTAAGAACGACACAACAGAAAAGATTCGCGAAAGAAGAGCTCTGGTCTCGACTGATGTTGTCTGTGTGTTTGCCCTAGCATATGATTAGGTGAAAACGGCTCAAATCTATTGGCTGAGAAAATTGAGGGGAGGAGTGCATTAGCATATTAACAGCACGCGTGCTGTTAATATGCTAATATGCGTTCTGAGCGCGCGCGCAGAAATGCCGGAACGCGTTATTGGCGCGCGCGCTGAAATGCCAAAACGCGTTCTGAGCGCGCGCGCTGAAACGCTGGGCGCGCGCGCTGAAACGCCGGAACGCGTTCTGGGCGAGCGCGCTGAAACGCCGGAACGCGTTCTGGAAAACCAAAACGCGTTCTGGGCACGCGTGCTGGCGTTTCAGAACGCGTTTAATTGAAGTCGAATTGTGGCACACTCGGCTTGCCATAGCTGCCTGCCCGCTGCCGGGCGATGGTGCCTCGCGGCAACCGGCGGCATGTCGCAGTTCATGTAGGCTACTTCAGCGAGTCAAGCCTTTCCCCCAATTCCTTCTCAACCATGGCTCAGATAACCCCCACGACAGTCTCGTTGTGGAAATACAAGACACATCATAGAACCGACAAGAAACACTTGCGTTACAGTGTGTGTATTCACACACACACACACACACACACACACACACACACACACACACACACACACACACACACACACACACACACACACACACACACACACACACACACACACACACACACACACACACGTACGTGGCCCTCGCACGGTCGAGTCTCATTGGCGGGCCAACGTCTCTGGGCGGGCCAGGCAGAGTAAGGGGAGGAGCTGAGATTCCTGATGACGTCATGAGAACAGACATTCCAAATCAGCGCGCTTGAGCCTCCGTTTTTTCAAAGGCGAGCAGAACAGCTAGTGCTAGTTTTACACCAAACGCAAGTTTTAGCCACTGGGGGACCATAGGCAGGCTAGGGGAACTCATATTTATGTTAGAAAACCTCACAAAGTGAGATTTTCATGTCATGGGACCTTTAATGGAGCCGTGCACTTCAAAATAGGTCCATAGCAAGGAGCCGTTTGTTTCAGTACGGCTCCTTTCAGCTGCCCACCCAACATCAACTGCTAATAAAACGCTTGAGGAGGCGTTTTGAAAAGAAAAAACTTACATTTTTTTAGAACAGGGTAGAAAGATAATTATGAGCCTTTGATTGATATCCAGACATTTTTTGCGGAGACACAATCCTGTTCCCCACTTGTATTGGAGTGGACGGCGATATCTACTTCTGGGCCACATGAAATGACGGACCCCCGTCCACTCCCAGCTAAAACAGCTGCAATACCAGGCTTGGCCTCTGAGCACGGGTGGATTGCGGAAGTATATGCCTATCCTGGGGGCCTGGTTGTGGACCCTGGTTTTCAGACCGTAACGTTACAGACGTTGGGATTGATTACACAGTTAACTTGGTTATTTTGCTATTTAAGCTGCTTTTGTTTGGTAGTGTAAAGCAAAACTAATTCTAACATTTGGTTTTCGTTTAGGGAGCCAGCATTTATTCTATTGAGGGGGGAGAACGATGAGCTGTTCACCGGGGTGAAATAGGCCTACTCAGCAAGTGTGGCTTGGGGGTAAAGAAACAATCGTTTATTTATATCGTAAGTTAGTTTATAAAAATTATTATAGGCCATTTATATATCTTCATTTGACCATCTTTTAAAGGTTAGTTAAATTAGCCCTCATTAAACAGCAGGACGGATACAACATCCCCAGAAATCGTTTACTACGATGTCCTATTTTGGGTTATTAAAGAAAGAAAGACAAAAAAGGTCACAGCTCGCATCAGTACTAGACAGCACTAGAAAAACACACAAAGAAAAAGGGTGTTTTGACTTCTACTGGTTGTCTTATTATTATGGGCTTCATATAGGATGAGGGCTAATTTAAATGTAACCTTTACAAGATGGTCAAATATATATATTATAAATGGCCTATTGTTAACATGGGCTATTAACATGATTGATAAAAGTGTCTCTTGTTTTCTGTGATTAATAATGTCTCTGTGTTTAGGACAATTCTGGAGGAAATAGGCCTGCAGGGGAAGGTGACTCCCCCGCAGGCAAAGAAAAACTTTTGCTGAAATTTGTTTTGATACTGCTCTTGTTGTTAACTGCCATGATTGATTTCCTCTGCCTTAGGATTGCAAGTATCCAGGGTCAGGAGAGGGGGTATGTGGGAAACCCACTGCTGCCACTTGGCCCTGGTTTGTCCCCATGGATAAGGTATTGGATTGGGACAGAGGCATTCCACCAACCCCCCTGTCCTAATTGCCTCCATCCCTGAGAACACACCAGGGCCAAGTACAGCAGTGGTGGATCAGGAGGTGGAGGACAAGGATCAGGAGGAGGAAAGACAGCGAGGGCCAAGGTCCAGAAAGAGGGACAGAGAGGAAGACATGTTCCAGAGTCGCTCACTATCTTCCGAAAAGGACTCAAGATTCACCTGTTCAGAGTCCACCTCGACTGCATAGCCACCCTCCCCCTTCTGGCCACCATTGTACACTGTGTTGTATTGTATTATAGTACTTAACTGTGTAGCAACTGCAGTAGCTGCTATCATGGCTGTAACACGGGGAATGGGTTAGCCTAGCGATTGTGGTACTTGCACTTGGTTCTATGAACATCCTTTCTGTACCGACAGCGATATATTGATGCACTTCTTATGACAAATGTACTTATTGTAAGTCGCTTTGGATAAAAGCGTCTGCTAAATGCCCTAAATGTAAATGTAAGATGTAAATGTTCCAGTTAATAAAAGAGGACACGAGGCTACAAAGGGGGGAGGCAGAGGAGAGGAAAGCCCAGCAGTCGGTTGCACCAGCAGAACGTAAAGCCGATCATAAGTTCGGGTGTAAAGTCTGCCTTAACCACTGTACGTCCACACCAGGAGCGCTCACAAAGTTTCGCTGCGAATTTTTCTGTTCGCTTTGGTCGCTCAAGTCGCTCATGACGTACAATTCAATTATGCAGACGCATTTAAAGGAGCCGTATGCGTTTAGTAGGCCCTACAGACAGCCATATCAAATAGTGAACTCTCCCATACACCTTGGCCATATTGCCGAGACGGTTTTGCTTGTTCGATAAAGTGCTTCGACAACAAGTAGGACAGTGATTCCCCCCAATACAAAAAAAATCCTAAAATGTAGGCTAATTACAACCGAGAACAAAAAACCCTGCGTGCTGTAGTAGTTAAAATATGTTTCACTGATCTGGATCTGCAAATCATGATCTGCACTCATTCGTCGCATTCAAAACAAATAGACATTCGCGCACATGGCTAATTTGCATACGCGCACATGGCTAATTTGCATACGCGCACAGGACTGGTTGGCTCCGCAAGGCAAATAATGGAACATATCGATCTATCTAGGCTTTTCTGTCTATCTATCAACGCGTGTCTAGTTTTAATGTGATGTATTGTGTGTATGTCCAGTCAGACTTGTTCTGTGTGGTCTTGTAGGCTACTGTCCTGTGTGGGCCGAACCACCTAAATGGATTCCCGACGATTTGTGTCGTTTGGTATTAATAAAGACTTGACTAGGCTTTCTATCTATCTAGACTAGATATATCCCTTGTCATTTATCCCTCGTCTTGTCGATTAGTTTGTTTATGTGACGATTTCAAAAACTTTTTTGGTTTTGTTTAAAGCATGCTACACGCGATTGGTTGGTTAGATTGGTGGCATGGAGAGCAAATTAAAATGATTCCCGCTTAAATACGAACGTTCTAGATGTAGCCTATAAATACTCCCGCTTATCATCACTTGATATCCAAACCACTACGGCGTTTCGATCTCTGAACTGAAAAGGGGTGGGTTCGTACAACACCGGGTGCCCAGTTACAGCCGCGATTAATACTTCAGCCGACATTTTGTTCAGTGAGTGAATAAAGGTAGGTAGGAACCAAAGTGTCTGCCGATGTTCCCTGGGATCCACGCAAGCGAAGAGCGTCTACATTCCGATTGGCTGTCAGTGTTTGGCCGCTGAAGCGAATAATAGTCATTTGCATAAAGTTAAAAAGTTTTCAACTTCTTTTTGACGCTCTGGTCGCTCAACTTTGGCCGCTGGTAGCGTTGGTCGCTTTGGTCGCTCTTGCCCATAGAAAGTGAATGACTTCCGGCGATTTGGTCGCTCAATTCGCTTCTGGTGTGGACGGACAGTTAACCATACGGTCGACGTAGCTAGTGTCAAACTAAAGGTGTTCTAAATTTTGGTTGCACCACCATAACTTAAGTTGTAACGTTACTAGTAGTGCATAAAGTGTACTAGTGTCGCTTTTAATGACGTTTAGATAATTTCAAGCCAATCATTGACAGATAACAATGTAAACAGGAAATACGGGCAAGTTTCCACCTTACCGGAGTGAAGACGCGTTAGCACCCAAATGAGAGGGCAAACAAAACCGTTTCAGTCATTTATTCTCTAAAATTTGCTTGGACGGTATAGGCGTGAGGTTAAGCTATTTGATGGCGGATTTTATAATAAATAAATAAATATATTCCGCCCGGCAAAACCGAAATCGCGCATATAATTCAACATCATCATAATAAAGAAATGGATCGATACGGTCACGGACAATCTGTTCCCGGCGCAAACCGCGTTGAAACTCCTCTTCCCATTGCTCAAAACGAATAGCCATCTTTACCCTGCGTTAGTGTTGAAATCTTTTTACGTTCTTTTCTTTTAACGGTTCTTTATCGTTAGTATGGAACTTACACCAGCTAGAGGGGAGGTGTAAAAGATAAGTTATAACTTAGTGTTACGTTAAAACTATCTGCTTGGTGCAACTGCTATTTTTTTAGTAGAGTGTAAAGTCGAACGTTTGGGTTATTTACGTTCAACGTAGCCTAAGTGGGACCTTACGTTCTGCTGGTGCAACTGGACCCAGGAAAGCAGGGAAAGAATGGATAGGTTTTTCTCAATTTTGGAGCGTTTGGTGGACAAATAACTTATGGTCTGTTATATTTAACACATTGTTTATTATTTACATATTTATTGAAACTAACTTATTTAACTAACTTTTTTGATTAACTATTTATTAAAACCCTTACTAACTTTTTTGTATTGACTAATGTATTTGTATAAAACATATATACAACAATAAAACTATTTGCAACAAACATTCATGTGACTATTTACAACAATTATTATAAAACTACTATATACAAAAAAATAATGATCAATAATAATTTTTGTTGGTTTCTTTTTTTCGCGCTGTCTGGTTTAACTTCTGTTAACAGGTCAGTTCAGCTGTCAGGGTTGCTAGGTGACAGGAGCAGCGTGGTCACGCAAGTGAAAGGGCGGTAACGGTTTGTTACGTAAACCAGAAATGCTCCGTAGGCTAGACCGTCCCATTTCTTCGGCCTTCGGAGTGTCCTTCGCGGTCTACGAAGGCCGCATCCTTCGAAGGACGCGGTCTACGAAGGATGCGTCCTATGAATTGGGACACAGCCTGTGTACAGTTGAGTACAGGGTACAGTTGAGACATCCGCAATATCTTTAGCGCGCAAACATGCTTCTGCGCTGATTTTTGCTTTGCACATGCGTATAGACGTCCTCTTTCAGCGTGGGAGATTTGAACTGTGTGTGTGGCTCCGCTACGAAGTTATCGGCAAAAGTCTGTTTTTGCAGGTAAGATTTTGACTTCACCATGTCCATTTCGAAATGAATACCTTCTTACCCCTTCGTGACTCAAAAAGTAATGTTGCATATTTGTAAACGTTAGTTTGTGCTCTAAAAATAGATATATTGCATGGCATAGTTGCATTGAAGGGCATTACGTAATACTGTGTAATGTGCCAGGAGGTCATCGGGGTACAGTTGAGACACATCGTCTCAACTTTACCCGACCTAGAACTCCGTTGCGTTACATGTGAAGCGCTTGCCCGTTTATGACAACAGGGTTTGAATCACAATTAGACCAAATTAAAGACATTTGTGAATTCATATTGATGTATATATATTGTGTATATATATATTTCAACTGTATATTATGAATCTGTGCATTTTACTTGTATGAATGTTGCCAAAACTTCAAAGTTTAAAGTGAAATACAACAAGTGGTTAAACGAGTACAGTTGAGACAGATCATCCTATAGGCAGCTTTACACATTAACTAATAGACTATACTTTTTAAAGCGTGTTTTAAGGTTTTTTTGTGTAGCTAGTATATTTATATTGTCATTTAGACATTACATAATACAATTAGGTGTAAAATGTTTATGTTCCTTCCAAAAAAATAATGGTACAAACGTTGGCAGTAGCCTAAATTATTGTGGTGTGTGTGTTTGTGAGAGAGAGAGAGAGAGAGAGAGAGAGGGGGGGGGGGGGGGGGGGGACTTTGCATTTATTTATTTATTTATTTATTTATTTATTTATTTCCCTACTTGCTTACTAACTTATTTGTACTATGCCTGTTACAGGATGCCACGATCGAGAGTTAGGTCTACAAATAGGGGAGTGCCACCAGAGGACTAAGGCCCCGTCCACACGAAGCCGAAACGGGCGAAACCGTTACGGTTTCGATCTATCCGGTTTCGAAGTGTCTCCGTAAAGACGAAGCCAAGCGAAACCGGATAGATCTGTAGAAACGCTGTAGTAAACATTCCAGGCCCATAAGGGGCGCTGCTTCTGGTACACAACTCCAGAAGAAGAAGAGGCGAGCATGCGCATAAAGGCTGCCCCCCGAACCACTAACAACATAAACAAACAGCTCTTCTACGAAGGCGAACTAGATTCTCAATAAATAATGGCTTAGCAACCCAACAAGGGACATGATATGCTGCAGAACGTTGGGATTTTGTTGGGATTTCTGAGACTCCGCGGGCTTAAGAGCCATTGGCTAGGAGGTCGAGGGGTGGGGCGATGACGTCATGGTTTGCTGTTTCAGTCGGTTTCAGGCGTCCACACGAAACCAAAACGAAACCGGATAGATTTGAAACCACCTCCGAGGGTGGTTTCAGAAGTTTGCCGTTTCGGTCAGCGGATTCGCCGGCTTCGTGTGGACGCAAGGCCGAACCGTACAAGACCTTTGCGGTTTCGCCATGAAATCGGCTTCGTGTGGACGGGGCCAGAGAGGGCTTCCAGGTCTATTGAGTCAGGATTGTCATACAGGAAGGTCGCTGAGATCTTTGGCATACCGCTTTCTACATTGGGCCGCTACATGAGGAAGAAATTATGTTATTGTTGTTATTATATTTGTTATTATATTTGTTATAAGTTATTTGTTATAAGTTATTTGTTTTTTAATATTATATGATGACATTGATGAGTTGAAAAAATTAATAAGTGTAGCCTAGGCTAAGCTTAAAAAGTGGATGTTTGTTGTTTGCTTTACCCTGCTATTAATAGATGGTGTGATGTAAATGACATTGATTATAGACTTATGGGTTGTAGTCTATGGTATTTTAACCTAATACATTAGAAAAACACATGAACACATAATTATTTCAATGATTTAAATACAAAGACAAAGACTGCAAAGACTGGCATGTAACATTTCCATTGTTTTCAATGGAGTCTCAACTGTACCCGCGACTGTCTCAACTGTACCCTACCATTTTTCAGTGAGGGTACAGTTGAGACAAAAGTGCACTTTTTTTATTTGATTGATTGTATAAGAATTAGACACCTTCAAGATATAAATCCTTGGTTATATTTTGGCACACACCCTGAAAATATGTTAAGTCTAAAATAATTTATTTTTTGGTGTCTTTTAATAGTTTAATTTGTGTGAGGTGTATCCAACTGTACTCAGTCTACCCTATTCTAGTCTAATCGAGAAGTTTTTTAATGATGATTTAGATTGTGCTAAAATAAAAATGGTAAATGGACTGCATTTATGTAGCGCTTTTCTAACTAGTAGCCAGTCAAAGCGCTTTACAGTATTGCCTAAAACTCCCCAATCTCTGCACACATACACTCACCGACGGCGGTGTCAACCATGCGAGGCGACAGCCAGCTCGTCGGGAGCAGTAAGGGAGAGGGGTCTTGCTCAGGACGTACTCAACCCTCAGCTAGGAGGAGCTAGGGGATCGAACTAGCAACCATCCGCTTACCAGCCAACCGGCTCCACCTCCTGAGGATGCCGCAAAATCAATATTTTTATAAAATAGACCGTTGCAAGAGTAAAGGATACCCTGACAAAAGTCAGGGTATCCTTTACTCTGTGGAAGATGTGTCCTTGTTGGGCCCGTCCTACTTCATCTTGCACATCACTGAATTGAAATAACTCAATAACAGTGTTCTCTCCACTCTAACTGTCTGTGTCGCTGTGACGTCAACTAGCATATCTTGACTGGCTGGGTGGCACGTGTGGGAGAGGTTTTGGGAGGGTCATAGATAGTAAGATACAGTCCGGCCAGCATTGCAGCGGTCAGCAGCTCATTTTAAGCTACAAGCTAGTTAAAATGTTACAACCTTTCGGTTACCAGCCAACCCTCCACCTCCTGATCATGCCACCTATTTAATACATTTAAGTGAAATGAATTCCAGGTTGGAGGTTTGGGATTAAAACTCCATACACAATGTAATTATGACAAGGGATTAAACTGTGAGATTAAGGATATACACATTCTTATCTTGTTTATCGTATATATATTAACCGGCCAGAGACGTTTTGGTGTCTGATATAACTAAACTCTATGACTAACAGTATAGTCATAGAGGGGTACCTCAGATCGAGGTCACCTTCGACATCGACGCAGACGGCATTCTGAACGTGTCTGCTGTGGACAAGAGCACGGGCAAACAGAACCGGATCACCATCACCAACGACAAGGGCCGCCTGAGCAAGGAAGACATCGAGAGGATGGTTCAGGAAGCAGACCAACACAAAGTAGAAGACGAGCAACAGAGGGAGAACATAGCGGCCAAGAACGCCCTGGAGTCCTACGCCTTCAACATGAAGAGCAGCCTGCGGGAGGACAACCTGAAGGACAGAGTGAGTGAGGAGGAGAGGGAGAAGGTGGAGGAGAAGTGTGAGCAGGCCATCCTCTGGCTGGAGAACAACCAGCTAGCGGAGAAAGAGGAGTACCAACACCAGCTGAAGGAGTTGAAGGAGGTGTGTATACCCATCATCCCCATGAAGATAAACTTTGCACTTTTGAATATTCGATCCCTCTCTGGTGATAAATTCGCTAATTCGAAAGGTTTGATTTCTGAAAGAAATATTAGCTTTGTGTTTTTAACTGAAACCTGGCTTGATGACGATACTGCTGACAATAACTTGAGAGAGTCTTGTCCAAATGGTTTCATCTTTCAACACGTCAATAGACCGGGAAAGGGGGGTGGGGTAGCTGTTATTTATTCCGAGAGATATTCAGAATCGGAGCCACGCCAATTTGGAGTTTTTACATCGTTTGAATACTTAGCATTTATGATCAGACAGCCTGAAGACCTACTTACTGTGATTGTCTATCGGCGGAGCGGAGGTTTACAAGATCCCTTTTATCCTCAGTTTGGAGAATTGTTGTCCTCCATGTGTCCCAAACATGATAAAATAATTATAGTTGGGGATTTTAATTTCCGTGTCCAAACAAAACTTTTCCAGAAGCTTTTTAACGATCAAAATTTTATTCAGCATGTGAAAGATCCCACCCACGAAAAAGGAGGTGTACTGGATTTAGTTTATTCTAGGGGTATTGATGTAGAAATTACATCCAATCAACCCTCCCCTCTCTCTGATCATCATTGCATCCATTTTACCACCAATCCAAATACCCTCCCTCCAATCACCACCGGTTTAGTAGATGACTTTGCTGGCTATTCCAAGACTTAAGTTTGTAAAAGGATTTTAAGGAAGCGGAAAGACGATGAAGGAAAAGCAAACAGTCACACTTTTCTTCTTCAAAATGTACTTATTGTAAGTCGATTTGAATAAAAGCGTCTGCTAAATGCCCTAAATGTAAATATAAACTACATGTTCTTTTACACTTAAACATGTAGGGCCTGGCAAGCAGTTCAGCAGAAAGAGTCCACACTCCCCACAGCCCACCACGTGGCGGTGGGTGCTGCATGGCTTTATTCAGGACCATACGTTTTGTCTGTTGTAACCAAATTTTGTTTGTTATATCAAAGATAAAACTTTTAAAATTGAATACGTACACGTTTTAGACTAACTTCCAGATGATGGTGATGGATGAGGCCCATGCAGTTAGGAACATGCTTTAACAACCCCGCCACACACCGAAATGTAGTTCCTACGTTGGTAGAGGGAAACGATTGTTATGTTATTATAACTAGTTTTATGTGCGAGCACATAAAACTAATCGATCTTCTAATCGATCTTCATTTTTTTGGCCCATTCTTTTTTATAGGCCTGCGTCCATGTCATGTGACTGTCTAGATATTAGTGGGCCCCTAATACAGTATTTGACGACGCTCCCGAAATTCAGCCGTGGCACAGAATTACAGCCATTACAAGCCAGTCGCACATTGAGCTTTCCACAAATGCGCTGTTTCGTTGTCTTTAGCTTTAATGCAAATGAGGAGGAGAGAGGTGGGTCAAGGGTAGGGGTGTGGTCCTGAGCAGCATGCGGCCACGGTACCATGCGCTCTGTTTGAACCTCGCTGCCGAGGGACCACCGCCTTGACAGCGGGCAGCGCCGAGGCAGTGGTCCCTCGGCAGCGTGCAACAATCCCTTTCTCCACCATGTCGTGGTTCATGTACTTCAGGGAGTCAAAGCCAAAGTTCCTTTCACCCAATTCCTTTGAACCATGGCTGAGATAACCCCCACTACAAGTCTCGTTGTGGAAATACCAGAGAGGAGATTGTGACGTGTTATGCGCCATAACACCAACAGCAGAACGGTTATCCAAATAACAAAGAAGTAAGTAAAGTAAAGGAGCAGCGGCTCTAATCCGAGTTCCTCACCGATGGCTGAGCTTCTCACCCTATCCCTAAGGGAGACACCAGCCACCCTTCTGAGAAAACTCATCTCGGCCGCTTGCATGGGCGAGGCTAGCACCTTTTTAGGAGTACTGAAGCACACCTAAAATGGGGCTCAGCACCCCTAAAACTTGGACTAAGAAATGTTGTTATTCTAAAAAATGGGTTCGTCTTTGACAATGTCCAAAACATACTCCTTAGTTTGTTGTTTAAAATGTATATGTTAAGGACTAAAATGAAAACAGCCCGGCTTAGCAAATGGTATTGTAGCAACCCTGGGACATTTAAAGAGTTTGTGTATTATGTGTTGCTTTGTATTTAGTGGGTGGGCGCTTGCGTTGAAGGGACCGGGTTGGGGGTCGGGCGTTGCCCGGGTAATCGGTTGTTGTTGGTGTGGATTTTTGCTGTTGGTTACGGGTTTTCAGTAACCAGGTTTGTGACATTAAAGTTCCTACAAGTACTTGTATGACTGGACATTGTTATGTCACTGGCGAAGTCGCTACAGTATCATCAGGGCTGGACTGGGACCAAAAAATGGCCTACGTGGACCTACGGATTCCAGCGACGGTTTCATTCCGTCTATACGAGCAGCTGTCCGCCTGCAGCCAGAGGGGGCGCCAAAATACCTATTCCCCACACAATGTTATGTCGTACTTCATTGAGAGAGAGAGAGAGAGAGAGAGAGAGAGAGAGAGAGAGAGAGAGAGAGAGAGAGAGAGAGAGAGAGAGAGAGAGAGAGAGAGAGAGAGAGAGAGAGAGAGAGAGAGAGAGAGAGAGAGAGAGAGAGAGAGAGAGAGAGAGAGAGAGAGATGTTCTCTGCGCCTCCTTTTCTTCTCCATTTTTCTGTCAGTTAGTGACGTGACTAATTGACAGCCGAGGCCCAAGGGGCGGGACCTCGGCCCTCTGCTGTGTGTGTGATAGGGCCAGGGCCAGCCTAGAACCAATCATAATGAGTTATGGCCTGGGCCAAAGTTTTATTGAACTTTCAGGTTAAGTTGACAGCCCGCACGACCGAGAGGGAAGGAACGGACCTCGGCCCTCGGCTGTGTGACGGGGCTGGGCCGGGCCGGGTCCATTAAAAAAAAAAAAAAAAGTAAACCTCGTCGGCCCAAAAAGGCCTGCCAGCCCACCGGGCATTGCCCGGTACGCCCGATGGCCAGTCCAGCCCTGAGTATCATCCTCTTCTCGCACGCTCCTTCTCCTCTGTACCTGCACCGCTCCGCAACCCGACCATCGTCCAGCACGACTCACGCAGAGTGAGATCCGTTTAGTTGTGAATCAACTAAGTAACTTGCTCCAAAGCTGTGACTCACACTTCTTTCCTTTTACCTAGAGTTGTTTAGATTCCGATACCATATCGGTGAGTGGCGGAGTTCAGGCACCGTTTACCAGTTAGCTCCGTTAGCCCGGTTGGCTCCATTAGCGCCATTAGCGCCGCTACAGTCGTACTGGAGCGATCCGTTTATTCAGCAAAAACAGCAGAGCCACAAGTACCTGTGTAGTGCGTACGTGTGTCTCTGTTGTTAAAGTTTATCGTTACTTTGAGACTCATTTTAACAATCGGGAGTCATGTCAACATGACGTCACGAGCGTCTTTTCTGGTCCGTCGTCATGGAAACATGAAGCCCTGCCAGTGGTGCGGTGTTTGGACCAGAGTGAAAAAAACGCTGAAAAACAAAATGACATATAGCACCAGTATGTGTGAAAACACTCACTGTGGCATTTTAAATTAATTGTTATTTTTTCCTAGATTTCTGTTATTTTTCAGTTGTGTTCGCCTATAGACAATAAAAGAAAGTTGCTGTATTCATTCATGTTTTACAGAGGATTTAACCTGAACCAGGCTTTGCAACAATAATAATCACATCACATTTATGCAGACGTAGTACCATACACACACACACACACACACACACACACACACACACACACACACACACACACACACAGCAGGTCTATATATATAGGCCATTTATAACACACAGGTATGAGATATGTGAAAGATAACTCCTCGCGTTACTGTGTGTGTGTGTGTGTGTGTGTGTGTGTGTGTGTGTGTGTGTGTGTGTGTGTGTGTGTGTGTGTGTGTGTGTGTGTGTGTGGCCTGCCAGTGAGCAATTGACACACGACAGTTCTTTAAAAGAAAAAAGACAGATTCAGGTGAGAGACTAGGGACAGTCCATGATGACCTCTATCTTCTTTTTCTTCAGAACAAAAGCTATGTGTGAGGCAAACCAGATAGCAGTCTTAGGGTGCACTCACACTAGGCCATCTGGCCGTGGCCGTGGCCGTTTTCACACCTAACCGTGCTCAAATCTGCCAGTGTGAGTGTGGCCAGTCTGGCCAGGCCAGAACAATTTGGCCACTTGGGAGAGGTGTGCTGCTACGGTACGGGCCGCTACGGTACAGATGCTAATGAGCCGACACGCGCACACGCATAGCTACACAACCTGAGCTGGATGACGTATAGTCCATGCGACGACCACGGACATAATAAAGGCGACGAGCCTTCTTTCCCAGTAAATGGTAAACATATATCCAAATAAGCAACAGACTCAGCAAAGTGCGAACTGTGTTCTCTGTGTTGTTGTCCATTGTTGTTAAAACTCTGACTGGCGGCAGACTTTATTATGGTCCATGCAGCGGACGCTTGGTGATGACGTGTTACTTACGACGTGATGACGTGTGTACAAGAGCCTACCGTGGCCCGAGTTTCGATGGCCAACGGCCACGGCCAGATGGCCTTGTGTGAGTGCACCCTTAGAATCATCCTCAGGACAGAGGCGGAAGACAAAGAGAATGGATGAATATCTTGTTGAGTCAACTTGTGGGGCAGGCAGTGAAACCTGTGGCTCTTCAGAATCTGAAGATCTCAAGAGGAAACTTTTGTTTCCTTGTCTGGACCGAATGATCAGTGAACTTGAGAGGCGTTTTTCTGGTGTGAATGAGGAGGTACTCAATGGAACTCAGGCATGCAGTCTAACCCCAGGCCACTTCTTGTCTGAGCCTCATCTGACAGTACTGGCTCTAAATTACCATATTGAACTTAAGTCAGAGGAAGTGATAGTTGCAAAAAACTTTCTGAAGCGCAAGAGTGAGGCTGGTACAGTTCAGGACCTGCTAGCAGTGTACAAACTCCTAGATTCTCAAATGTTCCCTTCACTGAAAGCTGCTTTGCAGGTTGCCTTGACAATACCATTTAGCAGCTGTACATTTGAGCGGCCTTTTTAGTGCCATACATGGCTCAGGAGGACCACAGGCCAAAGCAGACTCCAGCACCTAGCTGTGATGTCCATTGAGAAGGAGGAGTTGCTCGAAAGAATTGAACACCAAAGGGTTATTGACAGGTTTGCCACCCTCAAAGTGCGGTGACATAGAATAACTCTCCCAAAGTAGAGTGCATTACCTGCATAATTGGAAGAGCCAAATGGGGATTCAGGGGAAGTACTATCAAAGATTTCCCTTTCTTTCTTTTTCTATATCTTTAATTTCTAAGTATTTTCAAGACCTTTGGACTTTTTGGGTTTACCACCTTTTTTTTTTTTTTTTTGCTCTTGATGTGAAGCTTGTTTTATTATTAATTATTAATTATTACATATATTGGTTTATAAAAGTTCAGACAGGTGTGCAACCAAGTAGATTAGAGATGCCATTTGTAAATAATTTACAGAAGATGACTTGCATTTTGTTGTCCAAGTACGTGTTACTTAGTTCAATGACAATAAAGTTTAATCTAATCAAATCGAATGACTGTTGATACAAAAGGAGGCACATGAAGTTAACGGTCAGGAAAACCAGCTGAGTGAAGAAGGTTTTGTGTTTGTTACAAGGGGCTGTCTGTGTGAACTGTCACAATAAAGCTGGTGTTCTGGAAAGGGCTCCAAAAAAATATAAAAAAAGGATTTTGGAGTTAGTTGAACCAATGTTAAAATGCTAAAGTTATTTTTCAATAGACATAATTTTTGTTTTTGTGTGGAAAAAAAGGGTGGGTGGTGGCAGTGGGGCTCATTTGGTTCTCAGCACCCCTAAAGCTCTGACCCTAGCATCGCCCGAATACAATGTATACAAAATCTGTCTGGCACGTTTTATGAAGAAAACTTTTCCAAAAAGTATCGGACATATGACCCACTATGTTCTGCTCCATGTATCCAATGTTGACAACGTGACATGACATGGCTAAGCTACCAACATAAACAAGAGGAGCTAGGAAAGGAAATTAACTGCGTGTTCAAGTTCAGAATGGGGCAAACGTGCACACAGCACTACAAAAGTCGTCAAGATTGTATTTGGTGCTGCTTAGTGTGAGAGAGAGAGCCAGAGAGAGAGGCCTGATTCACAAATTAACAAATGCCAGTGACAGTAAAGGTGTTGGCATGCTGTAACAAATATGCATTAGAAACCTTTGCTGGTTTAAGTGAATTCACCATCCCAGTGGCGCAAAAAGTGGGTATGCACTATATGCGGGGCATAGGGGCACCGCACCAGAGGGGGCGCCAAAGCGATGGAAGTAAAAAAAATTAAGTCGGCATTTTCTGTTTTTAACAGTGTTTGTGTACGTGATATGATGATCAATAACAGAGGAACGTCACTGATAAGGCGCCCCCCCGCTCCTTCGCGTCCCTCCCCCCCTCATCCGCACACGGCGCTCCAGTGGGCTCCCCCTGGACCACGCCCTGGAGGCGAGCGCCAGAGTGTCTTCATTTGAACAGTATTGTCATCTGATGACACCTACCTCAATATGGAGAGGCAGAGAAGAAAGCCCTCAGGGTCACAACATAGAAAAAGAAAGATTGGGGAGGAGAAAGGGTGCGCAGGGATGAAAGAAAGCTTTTCAAAGTGTTTGAAAGACAGTCGTTTTTATGTCAGTGTATCAAGAGGAGGCTTGTAAATATTCAGGTTGGCTAAATCTACTAGTAAAACAACAGGTTACTGTTGTCTTGCAACTGTGTACTGATCAGAATGGGGCCTACAATATCACGGATCATAACAAGAAAAATAATGGAACTTGTTTGTGGTTATTTTGTTTTACTTCAATCTCTATGCAAGTCTTTGTTTTATGTCAATAGACCCAGTAAACCGGTTTGGTGAAGCTAGAGTTGCTGACACGCGCCTTGTGGTGGGGAATAATAACTGGCAGTGTCTTTCAAAGATACTGAAGCACCATCAAACAAGTGGTTACCACATAAATGCTTATCTGATGTGGAAAGAATTGGCATCCCGCTTATGCCTAGGTAAAACTATTAGCGAATTGCAGAGAGCCTGTTGACTCGAGTGATCGACTGCATACTCTTCCTTGCAGAAAGAAACCTGCCACTGAGGGGGACAAAATGCACAGTTAGGAAATCCTAGAAGTGGACATTTTCTGGGTATCCTTGATCTCTTATGCTGCGTTTCCACTGCAGGGTGCGGAACGGATCGGTTCGCAAAGGTGCGGTAGGGAGGGGACTGTATAGCCCAGCTCAGTTCCGAGGTCGCGTTTCCACCGCCGACAGTACCCTTTGAGGTAGGCCGGATGTCGATCGCCGCGGCAGCTACGTAAACATCGTAAACAACGTCTTCCTCCCCAAGAATGCAGAGGAACGTCTCCACCTCCTTGTTCGCCCAAGCAAGCGTTTTACGGGACATGTTTATTGTAAAGAATAATACCTCAAGGCTACTGTTTGTTTGTTTTTATCCCCACGTCGCCCGGAAGTGATGATTCTGTCGACCAATCAACGGAGGGGGTGTGTAGCTAGAATTTCCCGGGACCCTTTCAGGCATCTCGTCTCGTTTTCAGTACCCCAACGGTGGAGTACTGAAAACGAGGCCAAAACGGGTACAGCTAAGTCTGGGTCACGCCCACTTTTGGCGGTGGAAACGCAACCCGTACCTAGGCCTGTCACGATAACACATTTTTATGGGCGATTAATTGCCCCAGGAATTATTGCGATAAGCGATAATATTGCTGTTTTTCAACTAATATAATGATAAAGTACACCCTTTCGAAGATCAATAAACCTTTATTTTTAAAGAACACTGGAACTGGACGTCTGGAAGACATTTAAAATATCCAGAATAAATTAACAAAACAACCAAAAACAATCTATTATTAACAAAAAATGCTCTTGAATAAAAACCAAACACCACCAAAAACAATAAATAAAATTGAAACACTAAATAAAAAGGATGTAAACACGATTGCGCCAGGACTCTGCCTCCCACACAGACAATGCAACAAGTTAGTAGCCGCGTTAACATGGCACATCTGATCCGCATAGATTTCTATGCGGCATAGATCTGTTCCTAAAATGTGTTCCGAATGTAGGCTACTCTATACATGGCAGTAACAAAAGTATGAGGGGCCGTTTAGGACATAACTAATTGAGACACTCTCACACACATACCTATGAAACACTTACACTCACTACTGAAACGCTCACACACTCACTACTGAAACACTCACACATACATACATACTCTTCTGAAACACTTACACATACATATGAGAAACACACACGCATACATACATACCTCTGTGGCATATACACATACATATGAAATGCTCACATTCATTCAAGTGAAACATTTATACGTATCTATCTGAAAAACTCATGCAAGCACATATTTGTATAATTGTTTCAAATGTATGAATACGTTTTTCAGTTATATGTATGTATGCTCTTACATGAGGATGTGCAAGCGTTTCAGAAGAGTATGTATGTGTGTGTGAGTGTTTCAGTAGTGACGGTGAGAGCGTTTCAATAGTGAATGTAAGAGTGTTTCATAGGTATGTGTGCATGAAATTCCAAGGTCAAGGTCGGCATTTAAACCGGAAGGCGGGAACAAAGAGTGACGGTTTCTAAGCCAACGGTGAAGAGTGTGACATTTCAGTCACGCTCTTCACCGTTGGCTTAGATTGGCTGAAATGTCACGCTCTTCACCGTTGGCTTAGAAACCGGCACTCTTTGTTCCCGCCTTCCGGTTTAAATGCCGACCTTGACCTTGGAATTTCATGCACACATACCTATGAAACACTCTTACATTCACTATTGAAACGCTCTCACCGTCCCTACTGAAATTACTGGTATGAATACTAGATGTGAAACGCTTGCACATCCTCATGTAAGAGCATACATACATATAACTGAAAAACGTATTCATACATTTGAAACATTTATACAAATATGTGCTTGCATGAGTGTTTCAGATAGATACGTATAAATGTTTCACTTGCATGAATGTAAGCATTTCATATGTATGTGTATATGCCACAGAGGTATGTATGTATGCGTGTGTGTTTCTCATATGTATGTGTAAGTGTTTCAGAAGAGTATTGCAATGTTCTTCTTGGAAAGAGGGGTCAAATCCAAAGGAATAGCTTTAAAGAGACTTTATTTGTATAAAGTATTTTCGGTATGGTAAACTGATGCTCTGAAGTAAAGAGTGATTGGAGATGTGCCTTAGCACGTGCGAGAGTGTTCTCCTAGCTGATCCTAACCACAAACCCACGTATGGTAATCGCTGCCGGGAGAGTTCTAAACTTTTCATGGCCAGGTGGGCTTCTTTATGGACTCAGCGAGGACCGGAAGACTTGGAGAGGAACCGGTGTGACGTAATCCTCGGTTTTCCTCGCCTGGTCTGTGAAGCTGCCCTCTGTGGCTAAAGTATCTATTGCAGCCTTCAGTAATGTCCTGTTTTCCCTTGTGGCTATGTGTAGTATTTACGGCTTATATGTTTGGTCCTACCCCCTATTGGTTAAGTGAGGGAAATACAGCTTGTGTTCCTAAAATACGTAACAGTATGTATGTATGTGTGAGTGTTTCAGTAGTGAGTGTGTGAGCGTTTCAGTAGTGAGTGTAAGAGTGTTTCATAGGTATGTGTGTGAGAGTGTCTCAATTAGTTATGTCCTAAACGGCCCCTCATACAAAAGTGTCCGTTCTGTCTCTCGCGCACACCTGACACATCTCTGGACCGGCGGTTACATAATGGATGTCTTATCACTATCGGGGATTTTAAATTTGATTTTAATGAAAGCACAGCAGGAGAGAGCTTTTCTCTGCCTGCTCCTTCAATTAAGAAGGAGGGGGACAGCGCAGCAACGTCAATTTCTCGTCAGATCTTTATATTTACCTTAAGCTCCGCCGCAAACGAGGAATTTGGATGCGAGTCTGCAGCCAAGACTGGTGGGAGAGAGTGGTCTTACGGGAATTTAGTGACCAGGAATCCTCGAAGGTCCATTTGCGAACTACTGCAGCTGCCATCTCTCTAAGTTAAGAAGTATTTTAACGTTCAGCCTGCAAAAGTACTACTAGTAGCCTACTAATTTACAGTTACCTCGGACGCGCGCGGACACTACGATACGCGAACACGTAATTAATAAACACCCATGTCCCGTCGCTTAGCAACCGGACATGCTTACCGGACTGCTTTTACGGAGTGATAACAAAGACGTGAATCAGGCAATAATCCACTTTCCTTGACAGCAAGTTCGGTGTGCTTAAAAGTACCGACGGAGCTCAGTGGACCAATTGCGAACTACTGCGGCTGCTCTAAATTAAACCCAATCTATTCGGAATAAGTGTATACATGGCGATTAAAACGGACTACACCACCTCTTCTATTCGGCATAGAATCTATGCCGAACAGATAATTGTATTCCGAATGAGGCGTATACATGATCATTTTCTGTTCCGCATAGAAATCTATGCAGAACAGATGTGTCCATGTAAACGCGGCTATACTGACACTTGACGAGGGGGTTTACTCGTTGAGCCCTGTAATTATGAGCCGGAGCCCGATTTCAACCCGACATTTGTTACTTAGGCCTACCCTGCTAAATATATATAATATACATAAATATATATAATGCATAGAACGCCGGTCACTATCGGGAAAATAAGCCCCGACAGGACGAACAGGCGACCGACGCGCAACGGAGGTGTCTTGCTTCACCCTGAACGGGCTTATTTTAGATAATGACCGGCGACGTTCTATACTACATCATCCCGCTTATTACAAGGCTACTTGCCAAGACGAAAAAATAACTTCACATGTTGTGTCTTTTTACAATTTATTCGTTAGCAGCATTCGTAGTGTTGATCAGCAGAGAAATAGCCCTTCAAAGACGTTGACGTTGCTTAGCAAACGAAGACGCTGGGGTTGACAAGTTACCGGACTATCTATGCAAGTGAACGGAGCGTTCCACGGCATTGAGAAGACCCGTGTGATAAAGGCCTATAATATTTCTGTTTATTCTACTTCATTTAAGAATGCTCGATTCTGATTGGCTGGGAGGGGTGCATTAATCCGGCATATTGCCCGCTGACTTGTCGGTTCTACTTGCTGCTGACTGAGCACTGTAGATCAATACGCCGCTTGTATCGTTTTCTATCACATACATTTCAAACATGAGGTCCGTTGTAAAAATAAACCAGGGAGTGCATGTTTGATCGATCGTCATTAAAGCTGACTTGATACGAATGTAACAACTACGTTGTTAAACTAGTGATCAGTTGCAACCTTGTGTGGTTGCTATAGAGACGCGTTACCTACAGTTGAGCTAACGTTATTCACCGTAGTTCTAAAGGGAACTACTTTTCGAGGGAGATGTAGTTAAACAGAGCATACATTTAATAAGCATGCAATACGAATAAGAAAAAGGCTAATTATTAAAGTATATGAATTGTTTTATTATGTTGGCCGGCGCGAAGTAGAATAAACGGAATAATCACCTCAAGGCAGGGCAATAAACAGTTTGATATGCCCGGCTCGCGGAAGGTTACCGCCCTCGACTTCGTCTCGGGCGGTAAGCCGTCCACGAGCCGGGCATATCAAACTGTTTATTGCCCGGCCTCTCGGTGATTATTCCTTACTTATTGCATAGATTTCTTCTCAGATTAGGCCAATAAAGCAATGATTTAAAAAAAAGAGTGCGAATGGAAATTATTGCGGCCGGCAAAAAATTATCGCTCATTTTAATTTATCGCGCAATTAATTGATTTATTGCCTATCGCGACAGGCCTACGTACCGCACCTTTGCGAACCGATCCATTCCACACCCTGCAGTGGAAACGCGGCATTATAGCACGGTATGATGTTACTCTGGCAGAGCATCTTAGAAAGGTTGCCTCTAAAAAAAACACTGGATATCTGTCCTGGTGCACTCAAAATGAATTTTTGATTCAATATCAGAGTGTGTTTTAGGTCAAATTTGTTCCCAGATCAAAGAGGGGGGGGGGGGGCGCCTGCTATGTGTCTGCATACCCCCCAGAAGGTAGGCAGTTGCGCCCCTGCACCATCCTCTTTAGGGTAACTAGGCTTGGAGGTGTGGAGAGCGAAATAGAGGAGAAGAGCAAGGGATTGGGAGTAGGAGAAGGGAGGTATTGATGATAGTAGAATCTCATGTTAGCCAGGCCTGCCTCAAAATTGGCTCTGTGTCGCACACACGCACTTGTGTATGTCACCATGGGTAAACCTTTCACATGCACTGTAGGCCTACAAAGTGCACAACCATTCTCAGCACTCCATTTTAGGAACTATCAATGTTGTACATTGTAACAACCAGCCTGCGTGAAGTTTTAACTTGTCTCTCATGATGTTAGTGCTGCTTGTGTTATTTCACAGTCGTCATGAGCGAGAGGAAGCAAGAGGGTTGCAGAGACATTCGGCAATGTTTTGCCTCGTCTCAGAAAAGAAGCAAAGTAAGTAAAGAGGGGTGATAAAATGAGAAGTGTTAACCTATCAGTTGTAGCATTACAGTACAGTAGAGTTAATAGACTACAAAAAACTAGTCATAGAATTATTGTCATTCAGATCAAAAGTGGTTTGTTGACTATCTGAGAAAGGAACAGTACTTGTTATCTGATAATATTTCTTCCCTGTGGCATATCCACTTTGGTGGATGAAAGGATAAAAGCAGTGTGTGTCAATCTGGTAGTGACATAGAGGTGAGTAGCCTAGAGGAGTTCTGGAAACTAGTAGAGCCTTGGCTTTTCCTATGTTCAATGCAATTTGTAAGTTACTTTGGATAAAAGCGTCTGCAAAATGATTGTCAAAGAGTAAATATTAATGGTTTAAACCGAATTGTGACATTAGAGCAGAATCCTGTTGGCAGTGGCACTGATGTCTAGTGTGTTTCAGTAGTCTACTGGTAAATAGTTTGCTGATATCTGTGATATTATTCCTTCCATGTTTCCTCTGTTGTGTTCAGAGTAGAGCTAGTGAGCCAGCGGGAGAGACAGAAAGTTTGGAGGATGAAATCACAGGGAGAGTTTGTCAATCTAGTGGTGGCATAGAGGTGAGTCGCCTAAGAGAGGAGTAATATGAAAGGTTAAGAACGAATCATGACATTCAAGCAGAATCCTGTTAGCACACATGTATATAGTGTAGGGTTGTCAAAAAAATGTATACTCAGATACTAATCGATTAAAATTAAAAAAAAATATATCGGATTAGATACTTATGTGCAACAGTATCGATACTAAAATCGCTGTCTTCATCATCTTCATCTCTTTTTTTTTCTCGCCTCCTTCAGTTGACACACAACTTTACACAGCAGCGTTGCAGTTGCTAATATAGCAATATAATAATTATTAAGTCAAGTTTCATTCAAGGTTACAAAACATTGTATAATGTATGTATTCATAGATTAATCCATAACTAATCAGAAAACATTTAGGTTATGTCCTTGACATGTCTAATTCTTTAACAGTGCATCATTCAATACGGCTAATGGTTCCACCATGAGATTAGCTCAGTGCGCCCTCTCGTGAAACTCATCTATGTACTTATTAAACAAGTGGTTGAAAATATCAGAAAAAAATCGACGTTTTCTGAGGGGTAACAAAAGTTTTGGGGTGACTTCTATTTAGGTCCATGAGATAGATGCACCTGGGTGGGTTTTACTCAACATTGGCAAATGTGATGGTTATGCAATAAAAAATGTAATGGAAGTAAGAACTGGCTGGATTTTGTGTCTTTGTTGTGGTGGTGTAGGTGTTTGTTTGTGTGTGTTTTGTAAAAAAGGCAAAACATCAATGAATGTAATGTGGAAAAAAAAGGACTGGATTGGTTGAAATATTGAGGAGCACAAAATGTTATATTTAATTTAAAAAGTAAAGGAAAACAGAGCTCTGAAGTATATGTGTGTCAACCTTTTCCTAATTTCAAGTCTTCCACACTCCCAGACTGCTTGGTCACATCCAGTATTAAAGTGTTTTAAACATCCATCCCCAAAAAGGTCTTCAAAATTAGGTGCTAGGTATTGAGATTTTGCTCTCAGAGTGCACCAGATTAATGCATGTTCAAAATCTTTGCCTGGGGGGGGGGGGGCGGGCCCCGCCCCCAGGCATTTGTCCCCCCCAATGTTGAAACCATGGCTACACCAGAACAGTTTAGCTCTTAGTTATTGCGTGTGCGACATGTTTTAATCTGAGCTACGGAACCTTTACGGCTTGAGTGGCGAGTGGAAGAGTGGAAGACTTCATGCCATCAGTGCTGAAGATTCATCCGGTGTTAACCAGTAATAGTTTGCATAGTGCGAGGCGACCGTCCTTGCTAGGTAGTGCAAAGTTTGTTTATTCAGCTATATTACTAGCCCGTCGCCAACGTTGGAAGCCTTGTCACGCCAGAGAACGAAGAGCCAACCAGTTCACTGCTGCAGCCCGGGACGTATCTGGCTCATCTCACCTGCTCTCTCCCTCCACCTCCCTCTCCAAAGCCATTGATACACGGTGCGTTGGGTGATTAAATAGGCCACCCTGCCACCCAGGACTCTACCTTTCTCCACGGACAGCAACGCGCTCTCGATGGACATGTTCAATTGGTGAACGGTCAGCACATACGTGACGTGGACAATCCGAACCAAAAGGAACATTGAACTAAGAGTGGACATTGAGTGTGGTTATGTGTATTGTACAAAAACGTTTCTGAAGTTATTATTATATGTTACTATTGTGTGAATTGTATTAATGCTGTTGTTATTTACATGTGAGGTCCATCTGCAGTGTATGGTATTAGAGGTACCTGCTGATAGTGTTGATTGAAAGTGGTATTGAGCCACTGGTGAAGTGGATGTTGTTGATATAAGATTTTGGACGTTATATGGTGGTTACATGCATTTGATTTATACATTTATTATTTTATTTCATTTTATTTTATTACTTTCCTATTTTATCTAATATCAGAAGACTAGTACTTAGTATAATAAATAACCACTCGTTTTTCAACTGTTACACTATTGCTTTTGTTTTTCCATCTTCTCTGAAGTAGGGGCGTCTCATCCTCTGTCCATAAAGTATAGTGGTTAGGGGGAATACAGGGTAAGACACACCGATACCTTCTGATATTCCGTCCTTTAGGTCTTCACCGTGACAGGTTAAAATCCTAAAGCCTAAGCTATTGTACTTCAACTGAGCAGGTAGAGCAGACACGAGACTAAGGTTGAATCCCATTACTTGGCTCGCTTCAAAATCTCAGCCCTAACCCTCGCTGTTGCGCGTTCACGCGCCGTGGAGCCATGTCCCAATACCATTTTAAAGGTAGCTTAAGGGGTAGGGGGAGGGCTAACATCCCCTCAAAATTGAGATTTTCGATGGGCACCCTCAAAGCGCTTCAGTTGTGACTTGCTCCCACAATACCTTGCGAGAAAACGGAAAATCAAGAAATATCCTAGACAAGATGGAGGGCGAAAAGATGCGACAGGATAGGAAAAACCCAAATGTAAGTGTTTTCTCTGTAATTAACTAGTAATTATTTTATTAATTATACTCTGCAGCCCGGCCGCGGGCTTCGAAGCCCGGCCGTGGACTCTCGGAAGATCGCGAAAGTCCGCGGCCGACTTTCGCGGAAGATCGCGAGGCCGACTTTCGCAGGCCGCCCGACCCCGGTTCTCGGCCGGCAGCCCGGCCATCGACCGGGCTATGCAGCACGGCCGTCGACCGGGCTATGCAGCCCGGCCGTCGACCGGGCTCTGCAGACCGGGCTGCATATCATGTCGTATGATATCCAGATCTTCCATGTTCTAGTGACTCCAGGTTAAAAATAAGATTTATACTAATATATTATATTATATTAGTAATATTCTATAAGTAATATTATATATACTAATATATTATATTATATTAGTAATATTCTATACGTATTTTTATATACTAATATATTATATTATATTAGTAATATTACATCGTTAATCAATGTATTTTTTGGCAGTACTATATTGTGTACATAGCTATTATATATTGTACATAACATATGGCCATATCAACCAGTTCTGGCATATAATTCCTAATTCCTTCTTATTCGTTTTCTTTCAGGACTTCGTTGAGTCCACTGCCACCAGCCCCCCCCCACCTCTCCCTCATGCTCCTCCACCCCAGGCACCTCTTCCACCACCCCAGACACCCCTTCCACCACCCCAGACACCCCTTCCAAGAGGAGAGTGCCAGGGAGCAGGCGAGGCATGAGGAGAGCGAGGCAAAGTTGGCGGAATGGTTGAGAAGATGTGATTCTCCACCATTCTCTCAAAAGCTGAGAGAGAGAGCTTGTGTGTGTGTGTGTATTTTTAGGTGTGCGTGTGTGTGTATTTTTAGATGCGTGTGTGTGTATTTTTAGATGTGTGGTTCAGTGTTTCTTATTTAAATAAAGTGTTTCTTCTAAAGTGTTCTTGTTCATAACCGATTATTATCTAAGGGTGCACTCACACTAGGCCATCTGGCCGTGGCCGTGGCCTAACCATGCTCAAATCTGCCAGTGTGAGTGTGGCCAGTCTGGCCAGGCCGGGCCAATTTGGCCACTTGGGAGAGGTGTGCTGCTACGGCACGGGCCGCTACGGTACAGATGCTAATGAGCCGACACGCGCACACGCACGGCTACGCAACCTGAGCTGGATGACGTATAGTCAATGCGACGACCACGGACATAATAAAGGCGACGAGCCTTCTTTCCCATTAAACGGTAAACATCGCGTCAAGAAGTTCAACTGTTGGTGTGTTCTCTGTGTTGTTGTCCATTGTTGTTAAAACTCTGACTGGCGGCAGACTTTATTATGGTCCATGCAGCGGACGCTTGGTGATGACGTGTTACGACGTGATGACGTATGTACAAGAGCCTTCCGTGGCCAGGCCACAGCTGCGACGGCCAACGGCCACGGCCAGATGGCCTAGTGTGAGTGCACCCTAATACCACCTTTAACATGTAGCTAAGTGACATTCAAAATAAAGGTATATTACGAGGGACAAATAGTATTAATTTTTTATTTTTTTTTGAATACTTTATTTAAACATGCCAATTACAAAATATAAATACCATTTCAGGTTAAACATCTTTACAATGGGTCTTGCTCGTTGCCCGAGACAATGGCAGCCAGTCTGTCTCTTGTAACATTACCAGGGGTCTGGTTATCTGCTAGGGGGCACGGGGAGGCCATGATGACGTCACAGGGTAGGGTTGTCCCATTTGGTAGGGGATCGGTTAGGGGTAGCAATGAGGGGTAGCAATGAGGGGTAGCAATGAGGGTTAGGGTTGAGACAGTGAGCAAAGAAACGGGATTGGGCCTTAGGTCTGGGGGTTAGGGACCTAGATCCTCTAACTTCCAGCCATTCAGGGAAGAGTGATTTACCCCTACCAAGCGGACGTAGGTCCCGTCAGCTACCGCCTACATAAACATACTGACTAGAATGTTTTTTTGGACCAGGCTGTAAATAGGTCTAATAAGACTGTGAAAATGGCCTGTTTAACAAGTGAGTCAAAGAAAAATTGCTCACTTTTGGTACCACCTCTTAGTGGCTACCCGCTGCTACTGCAATGTTTGTCACTTCCGCATTGGAGCCTTGTAGCACTCGCTGTGGTTGGGGCTTGGTAAAGACACGTAAGAGCTTCCAAATCTCCGAGCTGCTTTGAAGGCGACATAAAAACACCGGCAGCGGAATAGAAAGACGCCCTTACAGAGAGGGGAGCCCGAGACTCGCATAGACTGTACTTAACGATTACTGTGCATCGCTTACTAACTGTAAGTAAATCATTATTTTAACATTTACTATCAGATTTACATTACATTCAACGATTATTATATTTTTGGAATATAAGAGATATTCTTTTTGCTATGCCATTTGTTTCAGCAAAAGTGTTATTATGTAGGCTAACATATGCTGGGTTGCGAACTCTCACGCTTTCAGCATCAATGTCACGCTTACGTAAGAAATATCACGCCAAATAGCCTATCTTTAAAAAAAAAATAAAAAAAAACTTTTCTCCGTCCGTTGATCACTCACTACTAAACCAAATAATATACAGGAAACAGGCTTGTTAGATTTATCTATCTATGTATGCATCTATCTATCTATCTATCTATCTATCTATCTATCTATCTATCTATCTATCTATCTATCTATCTATCTATCTATCTATCTACCTACCTACCTACCTACCTACCTACCTACCTACCTACCTACCTACCTACCTACCTACCTACCTACCTACCTACCTACCTACCTACCTACCTGTTTTCTTCACTTCGTTTTTCCCAAGTACAATATGAGTCATGCAGTTATTCATTGTGAATCTGAGTCAACAGAAGCCCAGACAGCAAAATGTAATTGGGCCACTTTTTATTCTGTGTATTCTGAATCAGGGTTCAGTAACAACATGTAGGCTATTCCATGTCACACAGAACGTTTGTACATACATGGTATATGAGATAAACTGTGTATGCTGTTGCACTACATGTTTACATATATGAGTTGATGATTCTGAACATTATCTCTCTCTCTCTCTCTCTCTCTCTCTCTCTCTCTCTCTCTCTCTCTCTCTCTCTCTCTCTCTCTCTCTTAGCAAGTGCCTTTCGAGCTAAGCACGGCAAGGACAAGTCAATGTAGGAATTATAATGCCTACATAATCCATAGGCTATGTTACAGTTACAAACATTTTAATCAGGATATAATATTTTAATTCTGATTTAGCATTAATTCCATCTTGTTACTTTTCAATATATGTCATTAGGCTAAATAAAGTCACGTTTGGCAATGAGAGGGGTCCAAGTAACCTATTCTCGCAATATAGACCCTAAAGGTTTTCTCATGGTTTGACAGCCCTCCTCAAAACAAAATTACAAGGTGTTATCAACCAATAACCAAATTTCAAACTAATTAAAGGACATGACACACTGTTACTATTGTTACCTCTGTTATTATTATTATTATTATTATTATTATTATTATTATTATTATTATTATTATTATTATTATTATGACACACTGTTAGCTTCTGTTAATTTCCTTCTTTCTGGGTCAGACTGGGAATAAATTCTGAGGTCTTGGTTAAATACATATCTATAGCAGCAGGTGTCTGACTCAGCAGTTCCCATGTCAATGCATGATTAAATGCATGATTAAAAAATATCTAAACACATTTTGAATGTCCTACGTCAACAACAGCCAATGGCTTTTATATAAGCTGTCCTTCAATTTGTTTATACTAAGTGAACAAGGACTGTTTTGTAAAAAGAATTTGGGTTAGGGTTATCAGAAATGTAGGCCGGGCGCGCGCTCCATACGCGTCCACTGATATTTTGCAGAGTCTCATTCCAGCCAAAGTTGGCAACCCTGCATATGTCAAAATATAGTTTTATATGAATGATATGTTATACATAAATAGATATAAAATCAATGCTACCTATAGATTATAGAATCCCTTTTTCAATTTAAAGTACACAATTATATTTTCTAACGCTTCTTTTAACTGTTAACTCCCTGACAGCTATCCTCAGCAAGATGTCTGCTGCTAATGGTGTAGCGGTCGGTATTGACCTTGGCACCACCTTCTCCTGCGTGGGTGTGTTCCAGCACGGCAAAGTGGAGATCATCACTAACGACCAGGGCAACCGGACCACACCCAGCTACGTGGCGTTCACAGACACGGAGAGACTCATCGGAGACGCAGCCAAGAACCAGGTGGCCATGAACCCCACCGACGCCAAGCGCCTGATTGGCCGAAGGTTTGACGATGCGGTGGTGCAGGCGGACATGAAGCATTGGCCATTCACGGTGCTGAGCGACGCGGGGAAGCCCAAAATCCAGGTGGAGCACAAGGGGGAGAACAAGTCCTTCTACCCCGAGGAAGTGTCCTCCATGGTCCTGGTGAAGATGAAGGAGATCGCCGAAGCCTACCTGGGCCAGGAGGTGTTGAATGCCGTCATCACGGTTCCAGCTTACTTCAACGACTCCCAGCGTCAGGCCACCAAAGACGCAGGAGTGATCGCCGGCCTCAACGTCCTGAGGATCATCAGTGAGCCCACGGCAGCCGCCATTGCCTACGGTCTGGACAAAGGCAAGAGCAGCGAGAGCAACGTCCTGATCTTTGACCTGGGTGGGGGTACCTTCGACGTCTCCATCCTGACCATCAAAGACGGCATCTTTAAGGTGAAGTCCACGGCCGGAGACACTCATCTGGGTGGAGAGGACTTTGACAACCGCTTGGTCGACCACTTTGTGGAGGAGTTCAAGCGAAAGTTCAAGAAGGACATCAGCCAGAACAAGAAGGCTTTGACAAGGCTGCGCATGGCTTGTGAGCGAGCCAAGAGAACCCTATCGTCCAGCTCCCAGGCCAGCATCGAGATCGATTCTCTGCACGAGGGCACCGACTTCTGCACCTCCGTCACCAGGGCACGCTTCGAGGATTTGTGTTCAGACCTCTTCAGGGGAACCCTGGAACCTGTGGAGAAAGCCCTGAGGGACGCCTTGATGGACAAGGCCCAGGTCCACGACATCGTCCTGGTGGGAGGCTCCACGTGAATCCCCAAGATACAGAAACTCCTGCAGGACTTATTCAACGGCAGGGAGCTCAACAAGAGCATCAACCCAGACGAGGCTGTGGCTTATGGCGCCGCGGTGCAGGCCGCCATTCTCAGCGGCGACACGTCGGCGAACGTCCAGGACCTGCTGCTCCTGGACGTGACGCCCCTTTCCCTGGGCATCGAGACGGCCGGAGGACTCATGACGCCCCTGATCATACGGAACACCACCATCCCCATCAAACAGACTCAGGCCGGCTTCACCACAATCACTGACAACCAGCCTTGGGTCCTGATCCAGGTCTTTGAAGGAGAGAGAGCCATGACCAAGGACAACAACCTGCTGGGCACGTTCGAGCTGTTCGGACTCCCGCTCGCTCCGAGAGGGGTGCTTCAGATCGAGATCACCTTCGACATCGACGCAGACGGTATTCTGAACGTGTCTGCTATGGAACAGAGCACGGGCAAACAGAACAAGATCACCATCACCAATGACATGGGCCGCCTGAGCACGGAAGACATTGAGAGGATGGTGCAGGAAGCAGACCAATACAAAGAAGAAGACGAGCAACAGAGGGAGAATATAGCGGCCAAGAACGCCCTGGAGTCCTACGCCTTCAACATGAAGAGCAGCCTGCGGGAGGACAACCTGAAGGACAGATTGAGTGAGGAGGACAGGAAGAAGGTGGAGGAGAAGTGTGAGCAGGCCATCCTCTGGCTGGAGAATAACCAGCGCGCGGAGAAAGAGGAGTACCAGCACCAGCTGACAAAGTTGATGAAGCTGTAGGCCTTCTTGAGCTTAGGGGGGGTGGTGGTGGTTAGGGGAGGGAATCTCTTGGAACCTCATGATTCGATTCGATTCCGATTATGAGGTCAACTATTCGATTATCGATGCATCTTGATGCAATTTTCTTTTCTTTTTTACAGTTCCATGCCTGATTTTAAATATATACGTGAGTATATGCTCAAAGTATACGAGTTTTCTACTCAGAGTTTGCTAATCACTTCCTACTATTGTGATGATCATTAAAGACATCAACAGATGAACCTTATCTAATATTTTATGAGAGAAAAAGCTTTATTCCAAAATATGACTTTCTATGAACAATGCAATTATCAATGCAGCTTGCATTACAACACAATGTAAAAAATAAAACAGATCAGTTTTCTTTTCTTTCTAATATTTATTTTCTATGTCATTAAAGAGTTCTTGTGTCTGGCTGTGAGTTTGCGTTCATGCTATGCGTAGGCTGAATCGCAATTGTGTCAAGACAGATCACATTGGCCAATACGCACTGAAGATAAACTAAATGTATCCCTTTCTGGCGAACAGAATGTTGCAGCAGGCAAACAAATTTAAAATAGGAAAAAAAAAGGTCATGGTTTTTCATGGGTAGTGTGGCAGCGGGTGGCGGAGCGTTTCCGAAGTTAACTCCAGGGGCGGTTCTAGACCAATTTTCATGGGGGGGCCAGACTGGGGCCAGTTGTTTTGTTGGAAGGCCACATTGAACCCGGGACGCAAAATATTTAGTTTAGTACTAAGCAGAGAATTGGACTCGAGTCACATGACTAGGACTCGAGTCAGACTCGAGTCATGATTTTGATGACTTCAGGCTTGACTCAACAAATTAAGCATGACTTGCGACTCGACTTAGACTTGACTGTTATTGACTTGAGACTTGACTCTGACTTTGCCTCTTTGACCTGTAACTACAAAAAAGTCAAAAACATTTATTGTTTTAGATATCTAAAATATTTCCCGCCTGGAGGGCTAGTCTAGACACCCAAGACCAGGGGTGGACAGGCCATCGGGAGGTTCGGGAGATCTCCAGAATGGCCAGACGGTTTCAGGCCGAGCCGGCCGGCCGTCATTTGTCCTTTTTTTATTATTATTATTTTTTTAAGAAAATAAAAAAATATAAAAGTGACTTCGGCTGGCCTGCTAGATATTCGCAAACAGCGCGAAACGATAACCGCCAAACCTTCCCGTTTACCTCCCTCTGAAGTCACAGAGGGATACGAAAACGTTGAAAAGGAACAGGACACAGCAGCATAGATATGAAAGGTGCACTAACGGGAATGTTTGGCAATATAATAATGACTTAAACTCCTAAACTCATTAATATTAGTCTTAAAAAAAACACATAAATTAAGAGAATATCCACTATTTCCTTTAAAGTATTGGCCTGCTAAATTAGAATTAATTGATGCTTGTCATTTTCATGCAAATGTAGCTCTACCGTCAACACAGGCAGCTTCAGGGTCAAGCAAAGCGGAAGCTGAGCTATTTGTACACCAAGATGAGGGATCTCATTGCATTGATTTGTATATTCTTCCAGCCTCAACAACCCCCCAGAAATGCTATGTGTATCTATGAAACCAATGATGGTATAAACAGAAAGTGGCTCACATGCTGTAAAAAAGACAACTCTGTTCTGCTCAGTATGTTTTGCCTATGCAAAGCCATCTGCACTATTTGGAAAATGTTCACCCTTGATTTACCGAGGGGTTGCTTATTTACTTAAAATATTTGCATGTGATGGGCCCATCCCAAAGTGCTGGGCCCGATTTTTGTCCCAGTCCACCCCTGCCCAAGACGATGAAAAAAACAGCGAGCGAAGACAAACCTACACTTGTATCTTCAATAATATCCAAACGGAAATTTGATTCTTTCTTCCCAATAACAGTTCAATTTTCAAAACGGCTTAGTTTAGGTTGACGCTGGAGGGTGAGGACGTTCAGCAGTGTTGCCAGATTGGGCGGTTTTTCCCACCCTATTGGGCTACTTTTAATCACGCACCGGCTAGGCTATTCTCTTAAAGAGAATACCATTACTACCAGTACTACTACTACCATTAGTACTACAAATTCAGCTACTACTTCAGCTACTACTACTACTACATCAGCTACTACTACTACTACTTCTTCAGCTACTACTACTACTTCAGCTACTTCTACTACTACATCAGCTACTATTACTACTACTTCTTCAGCTACTACTACTACTTCAGCTACTTCTACTACTACATCAGCTACTACTACTTCTTCAGCTTCTACTACTGAAGACACAGGCGGGTGGTAATGAAAATTTCCTTAAGGAAAATTGTGGCATACTGTAACTGAAATCCACTAAAGCAGTCCTTTCAGACATCCATACATAGCTCATATGCAACACTAGTCAAGGCGCAGCTTTACCAACTTTAGGGTCACAGTGGTGCCTTCCGTAGCCTACTAATACAATTCAAACCCACCGTCCACTCTCACATGTCTTCTGAGACGATATAGGATTTGGGCGCATGTGCATATAACACATTTGAAGACAGAAACAATGAACAGATTATAACTGTATTGAAATGACTGTTAGAAATGACACTGTACATTAGATTGATAATTTGAAATTATGATCAACAGCCTAATAATGACATTATTAAGTAGAAATACATGGTGACTTGTTCAGGACTTGAAAAAGTTTGTGACTTGGACTTGGACTCGACTTGGCTTTGGTGTGACACTGACTTGGACTCGACTTGCCTTTCCCTGTCTTGACTTTGGACTCAACTCGGACTTGACTGCTAAGACTTTGTACCATCTCTGGTGTTAAGTACCGGCATACAAAAACACAATATACAGTATTTGGCTTTTTCCCCTTGCAGCATTTATTTTAGTAGCATAGTATTGAGTGTTTCCTTAAGTTACAGCAATTGCCGATATTATACACTGAAATGTTTCATTGTTTAAAGCAATTGTCAATATTACAAAGCTTTTGCTTTCCTTCACTGACATCAAACCACTCAGTATCATACATCACCAACAGCCTTAAAGTCAGTGTGATATATTATAAATCTCAAGTTCCACCTTGTGCGACAGTGCCACACCATCGCAAGTAATCGACTTCCCATCCGGACGAAGGTAAATAGAAAAATAAAACGTTTGGAGGAGGGGCTACTGGGGGGTACTTGCTCAGTTTTACGGGGGCACTTGCCCCTGCTGGCCCCTACCTAGAACCTACCCTGGAAGGCTCGGACATTAAAGACGCAGTATACACACGTTTAAAGACGAAGTACACACTGCGTTAACATGGAGAAGCGTCTGAGGTGAGCTTGTGACGACACCTTGCTCTTGGACAAGCCAATCGTTAATGGCGAATGCCAGAGTGGAGAACCGTTATTTTTGAGTTTTGATGATTGAAGCTATTCTGATCTGAATGGAAGAGCCCGGAAAATGTACATTAATTAATTAATCAATTGCTTCCCCTTTTTTGTCTTTTGTCTTTCAGATTTTGTAAATGGTACATTTGTTGATTCATTAGTTTTTGCACTTGAATTAAAATTGACTTGACTTGAGAGGCTTGAACATTTAATAAATTAATTTCCAATAGATTTATAGCATGACTATGAAATTTCACTTGCACCCAGTGGGAAAATTTGTCCTGTATTTACCCTTACTATGTAGAAGCAGTGGTAGCCTGGCCAGCCTGGGGACCTACTCCAATTCTGAGGTGCCTTGGTCAAGATCAATGACAAAAGTATCTGACACGTAATATATCAATAGCATGCATGTTGTTTTAGAGTAATATAATTATCCTTGTGCTTAAACAATAATCAAAAGTGTACACCGTTGTTCTTCCACCATATGCGCTGTCATCAGCACAAATGATCTGTCCCTAAACATTCAATCCAATCCGCCAGAGCTGGCCCCCAGGGGACCACCATCGAGGAGGTGGACTGAAGCAGACTGTTGGACTGAATGGAATATGATCAATATGACTGTTATGGTTCAAAAGGGTATTTCTTGGTCCCCCTCCTCGTGGTTCTCCACGTAGAGTGCGTACCATGCCCGTGGTCCTTGGCTGCAGGTCTTCCCCTCTATTTCTTTTACCTTTCTATATACCATACCTACCTGTCTACCTCACTGTACAATAAAAAGGATAAAACCTTTTTTTCGTTCAAATGCTGTATAATGACTAAGCACTCGGCCACATGTGATGTAAATGCGTTCATGCAAGGACACAAAATGACTTTATAAAGTTGGCCCGAATGGAATATGACTGCAAAAAAAAAAGGTTTCCATTTTATCCCTTATAAGCGTGAATTGATTTCACCAACCTTTCGTTTTTATATCCTCTCTCTCTCTCTCTCTCTCTCTCTCTCTCTCTCTCTCTCTCTCTCTCTCTCTCTCTCTCTCTCTCTCTCTCTCTCTCTCTCTCTCTCTCTCTCTCTCTCTCTCTCTCTCACTCTCACTCTCACTCTCTCGTTGGCGGTACAATGCTTACAGAAGATCACTCAGATACTCTCTGAAGTTTGCTAGCCCTAGCTCTGGCTTGTGGTAACCTGCTCTCCCCTTTAACCCCAAGCACTCCTGCCTCGTTATCGTTAACGGGAGTAAGTCCATGAAAGGCTTGGGAGTGGAGCCAGCAGGCTGCCAAATATCTCCCTTCAATCACCACTCCCCTCACTTCTCCCTGGCGTCTGCCACAATACATATACAAATAAAATATGCAAATACGACAGGGGTGGCCAATGGGGTGGCCGGGATGCAGTCCCCTGGCCACACCCTAGATCTGCCACTGCTTACTGTTTATAGGAGGTACCTCTGTTTCTTCTCATTCCTCTGATACCTCTTATGTGTGAAAATGTGGTCTATTTCTTTCCCATTAGAACGTTTAAAAGTTACTTTAAACATGCTTAGAGAGGAAAAAGTGTTGCTGGCGCTGTTTCCCTTATTCCATGATTGTTTTAGACTGAAGATCTCGCTCTCTCGGGATTGGCAGGTGATTTGGTGAACCTGTTCTGCTGGTTTGTCATCCTTTCTCTCTGATGCTCTCTGATGCTCTTGTTCCGTGAAGCCGAACCACTCATTATCGAAATATGATTACTATTGCAGACTTAAAAAACAAATGAATAAATGCACAATATCTATTTGGTTTCTCACATGGGAGAAACAAATAACACGGGATGACACATCATTAAAAGACGGCTACACCTTATGGCCTACGTCACCCTAATGTGGGCACTACCTAGGATGTTCCAGAATGATCTAGAGGACAAATGTTTAGTATAAAAGAACCCACAGTACCGTCAGTTGACCACAAAAAGCCTGAAACGATCAACAAGACTGAGAAGACCGACAAATGTAAGCAAACCCTTATTTCTATGTTCCATGTTTTGTTAAACAAGCCTATTTCTATAGGTCATTTATCCACTTGAGCCTGGAGCTCTGCAATTTTGATTACATTCAATGAACTTATATCTAATTTAGAATATTGACGATTGATGATTGTCATCATCAATGTGACATAAGGCAGTATCAGAAAGATTAAAAGTGTATTTAGATACACAAAGCATGTATACAGTTTGTTCAAGGGAAGATCCCGCCCCTGCCATTAAGACTCAAGAGTCTAAAGTTTAGACTCTTGAGCCTGTTCTAAAGCTGTGGACGATAACTGTTTAGACTGTAAACAGTTATAGTCTACAGCTTTAGAACTGGCACTGAGAGTTTCAGTGCAAACAAATAAGAGAGAAGTTAAATTGACATGTACACAGAAGCGTGGAAATTTACTGGCGCACACAGTAATGAAAGAGATGACACGTGAGATATAAGAGTGACGTGTCTGGTACAGAAGTTGAGAATGTCCGGACACAGACATTTATTAGTTACAAGTTACATGAGGATTTCCTTCTAGAAAATTAATTTTGTACTATTGTTTTGTATCTTATGCTGTATCATATTTGACATTTTGTGCTTTGGCAATGTGAATGTTGGCCTAATATGTCAATGCCAATAAAGTCCTTTGAAACTTTGGACAATCTTGAAAGATGATTTCACGCTTAAAGGTAAATAAACCTTTTATTTTTAATTATAAGTACATTTTGAAAGACTTGCCATAGAAGGACTTGTCTTTAATCATCTCCATAAATATTATTAACAGTATGACACTATGCATCTCTACCTCTCTTTGGAGTAGAGTTTTCTCCATTTAAAAAGTCAGTTAATCTTTATAATAACATAGATGTATAATAATACCTAGAAAAATATTTGTAAAACTATTATTAGATTAACCCTATGAATTATAACACACTTTCTTACAGATTACATTATTATTTCAATGTTGTAACTATTGGAACGGTCAACATTCTTTTAATTTCTTTATAAATGTTGCTATTCTGAAGACATAACTAATAATAATTTCTAACACTTATTCACTTATCTTTTAACTGTAAACTCCCATACAGCTATCCACATCCTCCCATTCTCATCCAAGGCTTACGGTGCCGCCATGCAGGCCACCATGCTGGACGTCTACCGCAGCCATGAGAGGACAGCCCTATCCCTGGGCATCAAGACGGCCAGAGGAGTCATGACGCCCCTGATCATAAGGAACACCACCATCCCCACCAAACAGACTCAGACCTTCAGCACAGGCACCGACAACCAGCCCGGGGTCCTGATCCAGGTCTTTGAAGGAGAGAGAGCCATGACCAAGGACAACCACCTGCTGGGCGAGTTCGAGCTGTCGGGAATCCCGCCCGCTCCGAGAGGGGTACCTCAGATCGAGGTGACCTTCGACATCGACGCAGACGGCATTCTGAACGTGTCTGCTGTGGACAAGAGCACGGTAAAAATAAAACACATCGCCAACAACAAAGGTTGCCTGAGCAAGGAAGACATCGAGAGGATGGTGCAGGAAGCAGACAAATACAAAGTAGAAGACGAGCAACAGAGGGAGAATATAGCGGCCATGAACGCCCTGGAGTCCTACGCCTTCAACATGAAGAGAAGCCTGCGGGAGGACAACCTGAAGGGCAGAGTGAGTGAGGAGGAGAGGAAGGAGGTGGAGGAGAAGTGTGAGCATGCCATCCTCTGGCTGGAGCACAACCAGCTAGCGGAGAAAGAGGAGTACCAACACCAGCTGAAGGAGTTGGAGAAGCTGCCTATATCCCTCATCCCTGTGATGATAAACTTTGCACTTTTGAATCTTCGATCCCTCTCTGATGATACAATCCCTGAATTGAAAAATTTGATTTCTGAAAATAATATTAGCTTTATGTTTTTAACTGAAACCTGGCTTAAAGACAGTTCTCCTTACAATAAGTTGAGAGAGTCTTGTCCAAATGGTTTCACCTATCATTACGTCAATAGACCAGTTAAACCACGGGGTGGGGTCGCCGTTATTTATTCTGAGAGATATTCAGAATCTGAGCCACTTCGATTTGGGGATTTTTTATCTTTTGAATACTTAGCACTGATGATCAAACAGCCTGAAGACCTGCTTACTGTGACTGTCTATCGTCCCGAAGGTTCTCGATTAGACTTCTATTCTCAGTTCGGAAAAATGTTGTCCATCATATGTCCCCAACATGATAAGATCATTATAGTTGGGGATTTTAATTGCCCTAACCCAGCAGCACAATTCCTGAAGCTTTTTGATGATCGAAATTTTCTTCAGCATGTGAAAGAACCCACCCACAAACAAGGAAATATTCTGGATTTAGTTTTTACCAGGGGTATTGATGTAAGGATTACATCCATTCAACCCTTCCCTTCCTCTGATCATAAGTGCATCCATTTTACCAAAAATCAGAACACCCTCCCTTTAACCGTTGCTCAAACATTCAGCAAAATTGAGTTAGGGAGAGAGTCCGAGTGAGAGAGAGAGAAAGAGAGAGAGAAGAGAGAGAGGGAAGGAGCGAGAAGGAGAGAAAGAGAGAGAGAAGAAGAGAGGGAGATAGATGGAGGGAGAGATAGAGAGAGAGAGAACATGTCAGGGAGGAGAGAGGGAAAAACAGAGTGAGAGGGGAGGTAGAAAGGGAGGGATGGAGAGAGAGTGCGAGAGAGAGAGAGAGAGCGAGAGAGAGACACACATAGACAGAGTTCTTGTGAACGACACCTCATGTCGCTATTATGATTCTACTTACGTTAGGTATCTGGGGCCAGATTTTGATAACAGAGTTTTTCCAGTTGGTGACGTAGTGACGCACATGAACATGGCGGAACATGAAAGTTTTACTCAATATAAATGAGTCAAACATCATATATCACATACTTTACTATTGATTGACATTGTAACCATCTGTTTGCATCAACTTTGCTCAGTTTTAAACGTTGTGTACTGGTAAACCAGCTCTAGATAAGGGCAAGTGTATTCTTCCATACAGTGGTAATACAATGTGCTTCTCATAAATTAAAGCAACAGGATAGGTGGTGATAGGCTACAAGGAAATAAAGGCGTTTGAACTTGAAACTGATCCTTCTAAGTTCTGTTAAATTCAGACTTTTTTTTATCTGATAAAAAACCCTCTGATACATGTTCATCTTCACTTTTAACATGTAAAGTAGGGCCTGGCAAGCAGGTCTGAAGAAAGTAGAAAGAAAGTAGTCCTACACACACCCCACAGCCCACCACATGTTGGTGGGTGCTGGCGTTATTCAGGACCCTATGTTTTGCCTGTTATGTGTCAAAAATATAGTTTTTTACGTTTTGTACACATCTTTTACCTTAACTTAGAAAAAAATCAAGTTTTCATACTTCATACTACCCAAGAACCAGTATGTCAAGCAAATTCTCAACAAAATTAACCAGGGTAAAGCATTAAAATACAATCAAACCATCAAAAGATTACAAGCATTTTATGTTTTAAAGTTGTAAAGTCTTTTCAAGCAGAATCTTTTTTAAAGATATTTTATATACTTTGTGTAAAATGCTTTAGACTAACTTCCTGACGATGGCGATGGATGAGGCCAATGTAGTTAGGAACCTGCTTGCTTTAACAACCCCGCCTCACCAAAATGTAGCATAACCAGAGCCCGTCTACTCTCTATTGAGCCCCATTGTATCGGACTTCGTTGCAGTTCCATTATACTTCCACTGGGGGTGATCGCATGAGTGCAGATTGAATGGGGGTCTATGGGGCTAGACGGCTAAATGTATCTCTTCCACCTGCTTGTCGTTGAAATATCGCAGATTTTATTAAAACAATAAAAAAACTATTGATTTGGTTCTTTATTCCTATAAATATGCAGCATGATCATACACACTGAGTGTGACCGGTCCTTGGGTACACTGCAGCTCTTCTGCTTCTTATATGAACTCACAGAGACAGGTTGGGTGGAGCACTGGACTGGTTTATTAGCTGCAACATCGGACAACACACAACCAGTGTTCACATATATATATATTCAGCCGTAGTCCGTTCGAACACAACGTAAGCTTGGTTGCTTCTGAACTTTCAAACACAAACTTCAAATGATCGTATAGTGGTATTTACAACAAAAAACATTAAGTGATCGTATAGTGGTATTTACAAACAAAACATTAAGTGAACATACCTGCAACAAGGGACAACACACAACCAGTGTTCACATATATATATATATTCAGCCGTAGTCCGTTCGAACTATAAAAGAGGAGGCCCGAATTAGCGCGCACGTCACATACACCTCGTGCTCAAGAACTCCTCAAACATCACACACAAACCAACAAAACGCCTTACAACATGTAACGTTAGATTTGACTTGTTATGCTATATTTTAAACATCGTACTTTACATGGTTTGCATTTATAAGTGAACTTATGTACAAGCGGACAGAACGGCGACTTACCACAACGTTTGGTTGCTTCTGAACTTTCAAACACAAACTTCCGCCGTGGACTTTCAGAATAAAATATAAAATATTGGTTGGAGTCCCAAGTTTAACAGAATTTGACAAATAAAAGAAAGTAATTATTTACACTGTTACATGAGCATGAAGAATATCCTCTCACACATGAGGGGGTCATTGCCACGGGGGCACTCGGGGAGGCGCTGTTCCCTACTGGATAGGGTTCTTCAATTTAATAACTCCCTTTGAGTAAAACTGAGAAACATGTAAGGAGGATGGGGGGAAAGGGGGTGAAGAAAACCTACAGGATTCCTTCTGATTAGGTGGAAACCAACCGTGAATAACAAAGGAGGAACCAGACACCACGGGCACGATTAAACAGTTTATTAATAACTATCAGGACATTAAAGTGTTTGCACTAACTAAAATACTAATTTAATACTAAATACTATTTATAGAGTATCTTCACCACAACTCCAAAACTCCGCTGGCGTCCTCGGTGACGCGCTCTCGTCACAGTCCGACCTCCGCTTGTCCCAAAATCAGCGCTTTTTCCGCCACCAGGACCACCACGCGTCGCTCTGTTATGTCAGTTGGCTGCTGCGGCTCGGTGAGGCTCGTGATCGGGTCCAATGGGTCCAACAGTTACTCCCGTTTGCATGCTTTCCCCCACCGTTCTCTCCGCACCGCAGGTTGTATTGCCGGGCTCGCACACGGGACACACCCTGTAAGGCGAAGCCTACAATCATAGAACTAGAGTTATAATAACATACAGTGGCGTCACTAGGCTGTTTTATTCGGGGCTAAAGCCCTGGATCTTTTTTAATAAGCCCCGAATCAAATTTTTGAGTAAAAAAAGCTGTAGGAGCCTCCTCAAAGCCGTCTTGTACTGGCTGATGTCCTTCTTGAACTTTCTCTTGAACTCCTCCACAAAGTGGTTAACCAAGCGGTTGTCAAAGTCCTCTCCACCCAGATGAGTGTCTTCGGCCGTGGACTTCACCTCAAAGATGCCGTCTTCGATGGTCAGGATGGAGACGTCGAAGGTGCCCCCGCCCAGGTCAAAGATCAGGACATTGCGCTCGCTGCTCTTGCCTTTGTCCAGACCGTAGGCAATGGCGGCCGCCTTGGGCTCGTTGATGATCCTCAGGACGTTGAGGCCGGCGATCACTCCTGAGTCCTTGGTGGCCTGACGCTGGGAGTCGTTGAAGTAAGCTGGAACCGTGATGACGGCGTTCGACACCTCCTGGCCCAGGTAGGCTTCGGCAATCTCCTTCATCTTCACCAGGACCATGGAAGACACCTCCTCAGGGTAGAAGGACTTGTTCTCCCCCTTGTGCTCCACCTGGATTTTCCCCGCGTCACTCATCACCGTGAATGGCCAGTGCTTCATGTCCGCCTGCAACACCGCATCGTCAAACTTTTGGTCAATCAGACGCCTATGGGGTCAGAACAGTCTCAATAATAATGAATGCACAGAGAAGGATTCACAAATGTATTTTCTGATTTATATATAAATTACTCTCTTCTCAGAAATACATTTCAATGCACACATAAATGGATATCGGTATGTATAAATGTAAAATAAATCCATAAACAAAAATAAGTTTCACAAACACATTTCTGATCCATACACAAATGTACCTTGTTTTAAATAAATGTAATATAAATCCATAAATATATAAATTTAAAAAATATTTGCAATTTTCATCACAATGTATTTGGATGTTGTTACATTTATATACAAACTGTTAAACTTGTATTTACAAGACGTTTTTCCATTTGTGAACTTATTTGCATTTGTGCGTGAACTGGTCTGTATTTATGTGTGGGTTTTTGAGACTCTCCTGACGTCGCTTGATTCACAAATGCATTTTTTTCAACAAGGAACTCTCTGTAGCCAATCAGATGCCTCCCTCGTTTTCAGCCAATCACATGGCTGCAGTTCCGACCTCTGAGTCCAGCCTCCGAGCCTCCCGGTTCTCTGTCAAATGTCTACTCTATCGGAAAGAACATGGTTTTTTGAATGATCGTACCTAACAATCTCTAGGTGGTGAAGAAGTTAATGCTGCGTCACGTTTAGCTACACACTATTTCCATCTAGTTTCGACTGGGTTTTGGGATTATCGGTGCGTTAAAGTAGTAAACGGCACCGACGTAAAAACCCGGTCACAGCAGTCATGTGATCGGCTGAAAACGAGGGAGGCATCTGATTGGCTACAGACACTTCCTTGTTGAAAAAAATGCATTTGTGAATCTTGCGACGTCAGGAGAGTCTCAAAAATCCACACATAAATACAGACCAGGGGCCCGTTTCAGAAAGCAGGTTCAACAAACTCTAAGTTAAATCCTTAACTCTAGGTTGACCAACTCTGAGCTGCAAAACTCTGAATTTTCGGTTTCAGAACAGGTGATAACGCTTAGTTCAATCAACTCTGAGTCAAGGTAACTCTGAGTGAAGCTCGTGCATGAGGATATAAAAAGCCCTCATCAATGGAACACAGATAACATGATTCACCATGGCAACAAGTACTAACAAGCCTCGATCCTCCTACTTCTCCCCAGCGGAGTTGCAAATCTTAATGACTGCATATGCAGAAAGCGAGCATATCTTTTTACTAAAAAGCAATACTATGGCAGCAGCCAAAAAGCGGGAGCTCGCGTGGAAAAATATAGCTGACCGAGTCAGAGTATTTGAGAAAAAGAAAATGTTTTCTCTTGAATGTTCCACTTATTCAACAATTATATTCCATATGTGTGTTTGTGCGCACAGGTGCAACCCAACAGGCCCAAAACGGACTTGGCTGCAACTAAAAATGAAATATAAAAATGTAGTTCAAACAGATAAGGTATAATTTAAGTACAAGCAATTGTGATGTTGTTTAGCCTGCCCTCATTAAACAGCATTTAGTGGCTGCATTCAACATGTGATGGATATATTTAAGTAATTAGGGAAATCTGCTAAACAAAGAAAAATCCCAACACTGCCAGTATTTAATATTGTCTATATGAAAGCAACACCTAAATGCCTTTTATACATACAAGTCTCCAAATTTGTGTTTTCCGGTTATCTTAAAATTTGACCTCCATTATAGCCAACAGAAAAAAGGCAGTCAGTTAGAAATTATTGAAGCATATCATGTCTCTAACAGCTCTTCCATCTCGTGCATCAGCAGGGGGGTCAGGATTATTATCTGGATCATTCGGGGAAAGAGTAGGACATTGTTCTCCTCTAATAGTGGCAATGTTGTGGAGAACCAAACATGCCACTATAATGTCACAAGCCCTTTCCGGGGTGACCCTGAGCCTACGAAGGCACTGGAACCGGGCCTTGAGTATGCCGATGGTCATCTCCACTCTGGCTCGTGTCCTGCAGTGAGCCAAGTTGTAGTGTTGCTGTGGGCAAGGGTCAGGGTCAGGGTAAGGGGTCAGCAGATAGCGCTGGCAGGGGTACCCTCTGTCTCCGAGTAGATAACCATCAAACTCTCCTATGATAATACAAGATACACTTTATTGTTTCAGTTGTAATAGGAGGAAACAAAATATTGATCATAGGATATAACTATATACTGGATATATAAACTATATATATATAAACTCACCACGGGCAAATCTGGCACTCAGTGTAGACTCACGAAACATTCGTGAGTCATACACAGACCCAGGCCACTTCACTTCCACATTATTTATCATGTGGGCTGCGTCACATATGATCTTCACAGTGGAGAACAGTAATTAGCTGTATAGTGAAGCATATTTAATTTGGAATGTTAAAGGCTATTATTTAGGCCTACCTGTACATTAATGCTGTGGACAGATTTCCTATTCACATAATCTCCTTCATTTATTGAAGGAGCTATGATAGGAATGTGAGTGCCATCTATGCAGCCAATCACACCTGGAAACCCTAAAATATATCAAATTGACTGATTAGTGCTTCAAGTCTCAAAGCTTTATGACATAAATGAATTACTGCTTAGACTGATACCTGCAATTCTGTGGAACTCTTCTTTGAGAAGTCTGGTGGGTCTGTGACTTGGGGACACTACAAACGTGCATAGTAGCCGTTTCAGTGCAAGTGTCACATTTCGGACAGCCCGACAGACAGTTGCCGTGGACACATGCTCTGCATCACCGACGTTATACAAAAAACTGCCGTTGGCAGAAAAACGAAGTGCAATACAAAGAATTTGCTCGGAACTGAGAGCGTGTCCACGATGTGTCATGTGAGCGATGTGAGGGCTGAGAATATTGTTTATATAATTTATTGATGATGCAGAGAAATGGAAACGCTCAAACAGGTAGCTACTCATCAGGGAATGATAAAACATCCAAGTATCTGCGCCTCGACATCAACTGGCTCTTCAATAAAAGGACACGCCATGTCTGCCACTGCCTTCAGTCTGCAGGCTTCAACTTAAGAGCAGGAGAAACTCGGGGTTAGTTGAAGAAAACCTGCCAGCGAGCAGGTTAGGTTCACGGAGTATGTTGCCAGGGTAACTGACTCAGAGTAAAGCTGAACTGGCTTTGTGAAACTGAAAAACCAGAGTTTCCCTCATCTCAGGGTTAACTAACTCAGAGTTTTCACTAAACCTGCTTTCTGAAACGGGCCCCAGTTCACGCACAAATGCAATTAAGTTCACAAATGAAAAACGTCTTGTAAATACAAGTTTAACAGTTTGTATATAAATGTTACAACATCCAAATACATTGTGATGAAAATTGCAAATATTTTTTTAATTAATATATTTATGGATTTATATTACATTTATTTAAAACAAGGTACATTTGTGTGTGGATCAGAAATGTGTTTGTGAAACTTATTTTTGTTTATGGATTTATTTTACATTTATACATACCGATATCCATTTATGTGTGCATTGAAATGTATTTGTGGGAAGAGAGTAATTTATATATAAATCACAAAATACATTTGTGAATCCTTCTCTGTGCATTCATTATTAATGAGACTGTTCTGACCCCATAGACGCCAGCTTGTTTTTAACACTCGATAAGTAGATTGGCGAACACAGAGCTTGCGTGTTACTGACAGATGTCACAATCTCTGTGTTCGTCAATCTACTTATCGAGTCTTAAAAACGAAAGATGGCTTCGACGGCTGATCTACTGATGGAATTGTGTGCATACAATGTCCTTTTTAATAAACAATCCATACACTTACAAAGTTATTAATGCCTTGTTTTATATGTTAAGACCCTTATTATACTACCAAAGAAGTGTCTGGCTAATTCTAGCCTTTTAAGTGGTTCAAAATAGTGATTTAGTTTTTACCATAACACATGCCCCTATCGTTCCAAGTTAATAGTGTTTTGATAGAATCAGCTAAAAACAGCCAACTGAAGAATGCGTCTAAATGCGTTTTTTGTGCTCCAAGACAAACTTTCCAACTCGTTATCATACCAAACGTATCCCAAATCCATTTTTCGCCGGATTTGTCCTTTTAGGCCCAGTCCTTACTGCAGTGATCAGGGTTTGATTCCTGCACGTGGTCCTTTGCTGCAGGTCTTCCCGTTTTCATTCCTTTCTATATACCATACCAACCTGTCTATCTCACTCTCCAATAATAAGGATAAAACCTTTTTTTCTTTCAAATGGTGTATAATGACTAAGCACTTGAACATGTTCACATGTTATGTAAATACGCTCCAAGGTCATAAAATGACTGTATAAAGTTGGACTGAGTGGAATATGTTCACAAAAAAGAAAAGTAAACATTATGAGACATTTTCACGTTTTTTCCTTATAAGCGTGAATTTATTCCACATTGCAGAAACAATGAAATAGAGATCCTTTTTGTCGTAGAAAGTTTATTTTATCTTGTAGCTGTTAATACACACACAAATTCATTGTTTCATAATTTTTTATAAACAGGAACATAATGCTATGTTTCACCTCTCCAAGTAGTCTAGTCTAATTGAGAATTTTTATAATGATTCCATGGTGCTAAAATAAAATGTTAAATGGACTGCATTTATGTAGCGCTTTTCTAACCAGTGGCCACTCAAAGCGCTTCACATTATTGCCTACCATTCACCAATCTCTGCACACATTCACTCACCGACGGCGGTGTCAACCATGCAAGGCGACAGCCAGCTCGTCCGGAGCAGTAAGGGAGAGGGGTCTTGCTCAGGACCAGCTCAACCCTCAGCTAGGAGGAGCTAGGGGATCGAACTAGCAACCTTCCGCTTACAGCCAACCGGCTCCACCTCCTGAGGATGCTGCAAAATCAATATTTTTATAAAATAGGCCGGTGCAATAGTAAAGGATACCCTGACAAAAGTCAGGGTATCCTTTACTCTGTGGAAGATGTGTCCTTGTTGGGCCCGTCCTACTTCACCCTGCACATCACTGAATTTAAATAACTCAATAACAGTGTTCTGTCCACTCTAACTGGCTGTGTCGCTGTGGCGTGAACTGGCATATCTTGACTGGCTGGGTGGCACGTGTGGGAGAGGTTTTGGGAGGGTCATGGATAGTAAGATACAGTCTGGCCAGTATTGCAGCGGTCAGCAGGTTATTTTAAGATACAAGCTAGTTAAAGTGTTACAACCTTCCGGTTGCCAGCCAACCCGCTCTACCTCCTGATCATGCTGCCCATTTAATGAACTTTATTGTAATGAATCCCTGGTTGGAGGTTTGGGATTAAAACATCATACACAATGTAATTATGCAATGGGATTAAACTGTTAGATTATACACATCCTTCTATTGTTTATCATACAAATTCACCGGCCAGAGACGTTTGGTGTCCGAGATAACCAACCTCTAGCGGTATAATCGACCATAACAGATCATTTTATTACACATTGCCCTGCCGCCTCGTTACAGTTGCACATGGTCTCTGTGGCGGGACCTGGCCCTGTCAACAGCACCAGTTCTTCGTGCTGCAGCATATACACAGAGGGTGTTATGGGGAAGTGAGCGAGTGGACCCAAATGCTCGCAGCTCAACACAGAGTGAGACTGACACAGAGAGTCAATTAAAGGTCCTTTACTGAGGATAAACAGATAAGTAAAGACGGGGTTTGGGGGCTTTATGGCAGGAGGGTAGTCGGACAGGCGAGGGTTCAGTGACAGGAGGGTAGTCAGACAGGCGAGGGTTCTGCGACACTAGAGACAGAGAGGAGATCGTTAGGATGAGCACACAAGGACTCAGCAATCTTGGCACTAGGAAGGGCCAGGGACGAGGTACTCACTGTTACGTGTGAGACAACGATCTAGTGATGATTGTCTGGTGAACCGGGGTTGATATACTGGGTGCTGATGGAGGATTGCCAGCAGGTGTGTAGAGCAGGATGAATGGATGATGAGACTGGGACCCACTAGGTGGCAGAGTTAGATGGTGTGACAGAGGGAGCCTCGTCCAGCCTTTTACGTGTGCTATACAGACGTGCAGCTTGTGAACAAGCAAAGCAGGCAACTGCTTGGGGCCCGCAAGGGCCGACAAACTTCACTCCACATCAATGACTCATAGTAACTGCAGTGACTGCATCTCACTCGCAGGACAATTTCAACGACAACAAGATGGAAACCGGTCATTCCCATCAGCTAGGGAAGGGCTGCCCAATGCGTTGGTAGTGCAGGGTTGCATGACATTCCAAAAAATATATAAGTATCATCCCTATGGCATTTCTCACTTGATTGAAGAAAATGATCTGCCTGACTTTGACAAACGGTTCAAGACTTTAGTCGAGCCAGTCGCTACATTTATCTGCTAAAAAGGGAAAAGTATCCAAAATTGGCCTACAGAAAAAGTGCCTGTTTTGCTGCCGAGGTCTGGGGTACAGAGCATGAGGGCCAGGATGTCAGTGGAGGTGGTGCTGTGGTGGGGGGTGGGTTTGTTGTTGTCGATGATTACCAGGTTTGTTTCAGTGAGGATGTTGTTGAGTACTCTGCCAGAGTGCTTGGTGCTGTTCTTGATGAGGGGGCGGTTCCAGGGGTGCAGTGTTTTACTCATTCCATTTTAATGTAATGAGTTAAACAGTCACTAAATGGTTACAAAATACTTAAATAAAGTTGGACATTGACACACCCACCAAACCTATAACAGGCACAGATCTTCTGCTGGATGTAGATGATTAAATATTTCTCAATGTTATGAACATTGGACTTTACTTCTCAATTCCAGCAAACATTTCCTCAAACTGCGTCGTCAACAAGTCCAATAGACGTCAAGTCACATTGTGACATTATTTTGACCCTTTGCCGACAAGAGAACATAATCTTAAGGGAATGGTGATTTCGAGGACAACTTGTTTAACCAAATTAACAAACCTGTGATAAAGTCTATTTTAATTAAGAATTATCTATGGAATTTCACCCAGACTGTAAAATATGTGGCTCAAATGATAAACACCTATAGCAATATTATAGCAATAATGAGCAAGATAGATGTATCTATAATATTTAGTTTAGTTATGAATGCTCTAAATAAAGCATTAATAGGCTGCATGAACACTCTTCAAAAAAACATACATCTACATCTTCCTTAAACAAGAACAAAATGAAAATAAAATGTATTGGGACCAAAATCCCATTCCCCCCAGTCCTTGCAGGTGCATGTTTCAGGTGTAAACTCATGGCTGCTTCGCTTTTTGTATCTGTGGCCTGTTACCTAATACCCACATAAATACCAACATAATGATGAACAAAAATAGTATTGAGCTAAATTTCAGTTACCTAGTAGTTTGCCAAAATTTGCGGTTTTCAGTATAGCTTTCACTGCCGCCTACATATAGTTGGACATTGACACACCCACCAAACCTATAACAAGCACAGATCTTGTATTGCATGTAGATAATTAAATATTGCTCAATGTTATAAAAATGTACAACCATTGGATTTTATTTCTCAATTCCAGCAAACATTTCCTCAAACTACGTGATCAACAAGTCCAAGAGACGTCGAGTAACAACGTGACATTATTTTGACCCTTTGCGGACATGAGAACATAATCTTAAGGGAATGGTGCTTTTGAGGACAATTTGTTGGAACGTTTAACCGAATTAACACACCTGTGATAAAGTTTCATTTAATTAGGAATTATCTATTGAATTTCACCCAGACTGTAAAATACGTGGCTCAAATGCTAAACACAGCAATTTTATAGCAATATTGAGCGAGATAGATCTATCTATAATGTTTAGTTTAGTTATGAATACTCTAAATCAAGCATTAATAGGCTACATGTCCTAATACTCATAAAAATATATATACATCTACATCTTCTTTAAACAGGAACAAAATGAAAATAAAACTTGTTGGGACCAAAATTCTATTTTTAAAAAAGTATATTTTTAATAATGTGATGGTCACATTAACTATCTATAGTTTCTCTAGGCTTTCAGACTATTTTTGGTCTGTTGACAACAAATTTTGGATGATGGTGTGCGGCGATTCTAGTTGAGTTTAACGTGTCAGGCAATGTTGGGGCAGCTCAGTTCCTCCGTATGTTTATCGCATAACCCTGCAGGCTTCAATAAGGATTTCAATCCGTGCTAACAGTGGATCCCCCGTTCCCCCCCTTGTGCGTTCCATTTGGGAAGACGCAGAGGTGAACTGTCCGCTGCGCCCCCCTCCCCTTTCCCCTTCTCACACAGCTTCTGTCCACGGCACCTTCTCAGCAAGCAGGGGCGCCTGCAGCTGCAGGGGGCACCAATATGCCAATTCCCCACACAGTGATATGATAGATCATAGAAAACTGCTTTGCGGCGTGGATATTTTTTTTCATCTGCACCGGGTGGCTGAGCGCTTTGTACATGCCTAAAACCGCTACTGCTGCGAAATTGTTAAACCCACTGTTCTTCGTGCTTATGAGGTAGTGCCTGAGGCATATAGACAAAAGTTTAGGAGTTGCAAAAAGTCTCCTGATCGTACTTTCATGGAGTTTGCTCGAGAGAAGGCCACCTTGTTTGTACTGTGTTCAAAGGAAAGCCCTCATGTGTTCTCTACCTCTCCCACCACTCAGTTTCCCTTCCCTTACGCTCTAGGGAGGAACGACCGTTTTTTATTGTCATGAACTTGGCCATGTAATTGCTGACAGTCAGATTCATATCAGAAATCATCCACCGCCCGTTCAACAACCAAAGGGGGTTTGATTGGTAAGCACAGTTTGTCGCTCTGTGAAAGCTTTGCCGAACGGGTGTGTTTCTATCCTTCCCGAGCCCAGAAACAAACCATTCATTTTGAGTGGTCAAGTGTCACTAACCGGTGATCTAATGCCGCTTTTCCACTGCATGGTACCAGCTCGACACGACTCGACTCGACTCGACTCCACCGCGAAAACATGGTATCTGGTACCTGAAGTGGCTGCTTTTTCTAGTACCGCCTCGCTCTAGGTTCCAAGCGGCTGAGCCGATGCTAAAAGGTGACGTCGGCAGACGGCCGGCCACTGATGGGCCAGAGAGTGTGACGAAGTCACAAGAGCGACATGGCAACCATGCTGGTAACAGCCATAGCAGCGCTGCAGCCAACATATTCCACTTCTTCAACTTCTTCAACATGCCTGCTAATAATAGTAATGTTATCGATGTCCTCCATTGTTGTTATGTGGGTTCTCTCCATGTGTGGGTTGCGTAGGTGTTGTTTGCGTTGCGTACAAAAATACGTCACGGCAGCCGACCCCGCCCACGTCCAGGAGGTACTATTTGCGGTGGAAAACGACCCGTGCTGCTGCCGTGTCGAGTCGTGTCGAGTCGAGTCGAGCTACATGTGCGGTGGAAAAGCGGCATAAAGGACCAGCAAAAGGTTCAGATTCTCAGACAAACTGGCATGGCACAGTTGTTTATCCTCTCTGTAGTGCCATTGTCTGGTGATCCAGTGTTTTGGTTAAGGTCATAGAGATGGGGTTTGTGCCTGTCCCCTTGCACTTGGTACAGTTAAAATGTGATTTGGTCGGTGGAATTTTCAAAGTCGGGGTATGTCATGACCTGCCGGTAAAAGGCGTTCTGTTTATCAGGGGCAATGATATTGCTGGAGGCAGAGTGCTGCCTATATTAGAGGTATTGGAATGTCCCGAAGCACTTTTTGGTTTTTCCAGTGTGTGCTGTTACACGGGTGCAGTCCCGACCGTTGAGTGATGTGGTAGACCTATCTGACTCCTTTCTTGTCCCAGTGGGGGACACAAATTAGTTTCCTGGTTATACCTCTGTGCCCCCTTCACATCCTGATGAGAACAGCGCCGTTGAGTGTGCTGGCCTAAGTCTCAACACATCGCCACTGCCTATAACTCGTGATAAGCTTGTTGCTATAAAAATAAATGGATTCTACCCTGGAGCAGTATTATGAGAAGGCTGTCCCACGTTCACTGCAGACAGGTGACCAGGTTCGAGTTCTGCTGCCAATTCCCAGTTCCTCTCTATCTGCCAGTTTCTCCGGTCCTTATTGTGTGGAACGGAAGTTGAGTGACACAGTTTATGTTATCCAGACCACAGATCGGAGGCGCAAGTCTAGAGTTTGCCACGTCAACATGCTAAAGTTATACCATGCAAAGGTTACTCCTCATGAGGACTCCTTAGAAGGGTCTACAGGTCCCACTGTCAAGTCTGCCATACTAGCTGTATTGGTTCCAGGCTCATACCAGGTTACTGAGGGTGACGAGGATGGATTGGAGTTGCGGAGTGCTCCTCAACAGACCCATCGGTTGTTGAACTCTCAGATGCTGTCGTCTCTTGATGCACATCTGACCTATCTGAATGAGGAACGTAGGGTGACATGGCAGCCCAGATACATAAGTTCCCTTGTCTGTTCGGTGATATTCCTTCCCTGACCACCGTTGTGAAACATGGCAGTGTGTTGGTCGGTAGGGTGAGGAGTTGGTCGGTAGGGTGAGGAGTTGGTCGGTAGGGTGAGGAGTTGGTTGGTGGGGTGAAGAGTTGGTTGGTGGGGTGAAGAGTTGGTTGGTGGGGTGAAGAGTTGGTCGGTAGGGTGAAGAGTTGGTCGGTAGGGTGAAGAGTTGGACGGTAGGGAGATGAGTTTGTCGGTAGCGAGATGAGTTGGTTGTTTCAAATTTGATTTGTTTAAAGGATATTGGCAGGTGCCATTGCCCGGAAGGGCTCCAAGAATGTGTGTGCGGATACCCTTCCTTGTGTGTGATGTTGGTGCGCAGTATCGCAAGCCATTGCTCTTATGTGAAGGGGTGTGATGTGTGTGGTTCTTGTCCTTGTGTTTTCCTCTGTTGCCCCTCTTGTTCTTTGCCCCCCATTGTATTAGTCCCTGTTTGGTTCATGTGTCGTGGCTGGTTATTATTTTGTGCTTGGTACGCCATAGGGGTTTAGTGAATAGGACACCCTTGTGTTTACACTATCATCACGTAGTTGTTCCTATGTTATCACATTAGGTTAGAAGCGGGGCCGCCCCCTGTATGTATTGGCCTAGTGTGTGTGTGCTCACTAGTAGTTGTCACTTTATTTTTTCTTTCTTTAATTTGGCTCCGCTTATAGTTCCCTATTCCCCTTGGCGCATTTTTCCAGTTTATACTTTTCTAATAAATACCTCTGTGTATCAGTTTGCTGTTTGTGGCGTGTTTTTGTTCCTCTAGTCAGTTCGACGTACTAATGTGTTGCGGTTTCCCTACTTCCCCTAGACGTGGCCAGCCATCTTGGAGCCGTAACAATGACATTGTGATGTTGTTTTCTTGCACTGCTTATAGAATTGTTCAAATGTTTAAAAGTTACTGTAAAATGGTCTGTAAAATGTGCTGCTGGTGCGGGGTTCACTCATTCCATTCCATGATTTTTAGGCGACGATCTCGCTCTCTTGAATGTTCAGGCGATGTGGTGAACCTGTTGTGCTGGTTCGTCATCCTTTCTCTCTTGATGCTCTCCTCTGTTGGTTGTTTTTTTTATCCTTTGTTTTGATTATGGTTATTCTGGCTATGTCTCGCCCGGATGGTCCGTGAAGCCAAATCACTCATCATCGAAACATGATTACTATTGCCGACTTTAAAAAACAAATTACTAACTGCACGATATCTATTTAGTTTCTCACACGGGAGAAACTTATCATACGGGATGACACGGCATTAAAAGACGGCTATGCCTTATGGCCTACGTCACGCTAATGTTGGCGCTAGTCAAGATGTAATTAGGACGATCTAAAGGAGGATTGGTTTATAAAGAAATCAGTAGTATGAAGTGTGCAGACATATATATTTCGATAGACGATGTTATGTCTTACTTTAGACATGTGAACCCCCGTAAAGCTAGTGGGCCTGATGGTATTAGCTGCAGGACATTTAGAAAAAGGGTGTTTGCAGACCAGTTGGCACAGCCCTTTCAAGGCTGATCCAGCTGTCAATAGACACTGGTATAGGGAACTTCCTGGGGAACTTACTGACCTATTGTCCTAACATCTACAGCAATGAAATGTTTTGAAAAATGAATCCTGAAACAGCTTTATGTGAGGTCCCACCATCCTTAGACCCAAACCAATTTGCATATCGTGCAGAGAAAGGGGTTGAAGATGCACTGCTGACCTTGACAAACAACATTTATGAGCACCTTGTACAGGCAAAGAGTCTTGTCAAGATTGTGTTCATAGACTTCAGCAGTGCCTTCAACACAATCCAACCCCACTTGGGGTTGGATTGTGGTACATTAATGGTACATTAATTGGTACACCTCGGGGTTAACCCAAGGGGTTAACCCCCCTTTGACAAACGGTTCAAGACTTTAGTCGAGCCAGTCGCTACATTTATCTGCTAAAAAGGGAAAAGTATCCAAAATTGGCCTACAGAAAAAGTGCCTGTTTTGCTGCCGAGGTCTGGGGTACAGAGCATGAGGGCCAGGATGTCAGTGGAGGTGGTGCTGTGGTGGGGGGTGGGTTTGTTGTTGTCGATGATTACCAGGTTTGTTTCAGTGAGGATGTTGTTGAGTACTCTGCCAGAGTGCTTGGTGCTGTTCTTGATGAGGGGGCGGTTCCAGGGGTGCAGTGTTTTACTCATTCCATTTTAATGTAATGAGTTAAACAGTCACTAAATGGTTACAAAATACTTAAATAAAGTTGGACATTGACACACCCACCAAACCTATAACAGGCACAGATCTTCTGCTGGATGTAGATGATTAAATATTTCTCAATGTTATGAACATTGGACTTTACTTCTCAATTCCAGCAAACATTTCCTCAAACTGCGTCGTCAACAAGTCCAATAGACGTCAAGTCACATTGTGACATTATTTTGACCCTTTGCCGACAAGAGAACATAATCTTAAGGGAATGGTGATTTCGAGGACAACTTGTTTAACCAAATTAACAAACCTGTGATAAAGTCTATTTTAATTAAGAATTATCTATGGAATTTCACCCAGACTGTAAAATATGTGGCTCAAATGATAAACACCTATAGCAATATTATAGCAATAATGAGCAAGATAGATGTATCTATAATATTTAGTTTAGTTATGAATGCTCTAAATAAAGCATTAATAGGCTGCATGAACACTCTTCAAAAAAACATACATCTACATCTTCCTTAAACAAGAACAAAATGAAAATAAAATGTATTGGGACCAAAATCCCATTCCCCCCAGTCCTTGCAGGTGCATGTTTCAGGTGTAAACTCATGGCTGCTTCGCTTTTTGTATCTGTGGCCTGTTACCTAATACCCACATAAATACCAACATAATGATGAACAAAAATAGTATTGAGCTAAATTTCAGTTACCTAGTAGTTTGCCAAAATTTGCGGTTTTCAGTATAGCTTTCACTGCCGCCTACATATAGTTGGACATTGACACACCCACCAAACCTATAACAAGCACAGATCTTGTATTGCATGTAGATAATTAAATATTGCTCAATGTTATAAAAATGTACAACCATTGGATTTTATTTCTCAATTCCAGCAAACATTTCCTCAAACTACGTGATCAACAAGTCCAAGAGACGTCGAGTAACAACGTGACATTATTTTGACCCTTTGCGGACATGAGAACATAATCTTAAGGGAATGGTGCTTTTGAGGACAATTTGTTGGAACGTTTAACCGAATTAACACACCTGTGATAAAGTTTCATTTAATTAGGAATTATCTATTGAATTTCACCCAGACTGTAAAATACGTGGCTCAAATGCTAAACACAGCAATTTTATAGCAATATTGAGCGAGATAGATCTATCTATAATGTTTAGTTTAGTTATGAATACTCTAAATCAAGCATTAATAGGCTACATGTCCTAATACTCATAAAAATATATATACATCTACATCTTCTTTAAACAGGAACAAAATGAAAATAAAACTTGTTGGGACCAAAATTCTATTTTTAAAAAAGTATATTTTTAATAATGTGATGGTCACATTAACTATCTATAGTTTCTCTAGGCTTTCAGACTATTTTTGGTCTGTTGACAACAAATTTTGGATGATGGTGTGCGGCGATTCTAGTTGAGTTTAACGTGTCAGGCAATGTTGGGGCAGCTCAGTTCCTCCGTATGTTTATCGCATAACCCTGCAGGCTTCAATAAGGATTTCAATCCGTGCTAACAGTGGATCCCCCGTTCCCCCCCTTGTGCGTTCCATTTGGGAAGACGCAGAGGTGAACTGTCCGCTGCGCCCCCCTCCCCTTTCCCCTTCTCACACAGCTTCTGTCCACGGCACCTTCTCAGCAAGCAGGGGCGCCTGCAGCTGCAGGGGGCACCAATATGCCAATTCCCCACACAGTGATATGATAGATCATAGAAAACTGCTTTGCGGCGTGGATATTTTTTTTCATCTGCACCGGGTGGCTGAGCGCTTTGTACATGCCTAAAACCGCTACTGCTGCGAAATTGTTAAACCCACTGTTCTTCGTGCTTATGAGGTAGTGCCTGAGGCATATAGACAAAAGTTTAGGAGTTGCAAAAAGTCTCCTGATCGTACTTTCATGGAGTTTGCTCGAGAGAAGGCCACCTTGTTTGTACTGTGTTCAAAGGAAAGCCCTCATGTGTTCTCTACCTCTCCCACCACTCAGTTTCCCTTCCCTTACGCTCTAGGGAGGAACGACCGTTTTTTATTGTCATGAACTTGGCCATGTAATTGCTGACAGTCAGATTCATATCAGAAATCATCCACCGCCCGTTCAACAACCAAAGGGGGTTTGATTGGTAAGCACAGTTTGTCGCTCTGTGAAAGCTTTGCCGAACGGGTGTGTTTCTATCCTTCCCGAGCCCAGAAACAAACCATTCATTTTGAGTGGTCAAGTGTCACTAACCGGTGATCTAATGCCGCTTTTCCACTGCATGGTACCAGCTCGACACGACTCGACTCGACTCGACTCCACCGCGAAAACATGGTATCTGGTACCTGAAGTGGCTGCTTTTTCTAGTACCGCCTCGCTCTAGGTTCCAAGCGGCTGAGCCGATGCTAAAAGGTGACGTCGGCAGACGGCCGGCCACTGATGGGCCAGAGAGTGTGACGAAGTCACAAGAGCGACATGGCAACCATGCTGGTAACAGCCATAGCAGCGCTGCAGCCAACATATTCCACTTCTTCAACTTCTTCAACATGCCTGCTAATAATAGTAATGTTATCGATGTCCTCCATTGTTGTTATGTGGGTTCTCTCCATGTGTGGGTTGCGTAGGTGTTGTTTGCGTTGCGTACAAAAATACGTCACGGCAGCCGACCCCGCCCACGTCCAGGAGGTACTATTTGCGGTGGAAAACGACCCGTGCTGCTGCCGTGTCGAGTCGTGTCGAGTCGAGTCGAGCTACATGTGCGGTGGAAAAGCGGCATAAAGGACCAGCAAAAGGTTCAGATTCTCAGACAAACTGGCATGGCACAGTTGTTTATCCTCTCTGTAGTGCCATTGTCTGGTGATCCAGTGTTTTGGTTAAGGTCATAGAGATGGGGTTTGTGCCTGTCCCCTTGCACTTGGTACAGTTAAAATGTGATTTGGTCGGTGGAATTTTCAAAGTCGGGGTATGTCATGACCTGCCGGTAAAAGGCGTTCTGTTTATCAGGGGCAATGATATTGCTGGAGGCAGAGTGCTGCCTATATTAGAGGTATTGGAATGTCCCGAAGCACTTTTTGGTTTTTCCAGTGTGTGCTGTTACACGGGTGCAGTCCCGACCGTTGAGTGATGTGGTAGACCTATCTGACTCCTTTCTTGTCCCAGTGGGGGACACAAATTAGTTTCCTGGTTATACCTCTGTGCCCCCTTCACATCCTGATGAGAACAGCGCCGTTGAGTGTGCTGGCCTAAGTCTCAACACATCGCCACTGCCTATAACTCGTGATAAGCTTGTTGCTATAAAAATAAATGGATTCTACCCTGGAGCAGTATTATGAGAAGGCTGTCCCACGTTCACTGCAGACAGGTGACCAGGTTCGAGTTCTGCTGCCAATTCCCAGTTCCTCTCTATCTGCCAGTTTCTCCGGTCCTTATTGTGTGGAACGGAAGTTGAGTGACACAGTTTATGTTATCCAGACCACAGATCGGAGGCGCAAGTCTAGAGTTTGCCACGTCAACATGCTAAAGTTATACCATGCAAAGGTTACTCCTCATGAGGACTCCTTAGAAGGGTCTACAGGTCCCACTGTCAAGTCTGCCATACTAGCTGTATTGGTTCCAGGCTCATACCAGGTTACTGAGGGTGACGAGGATGGATTGGAGTTGCGGAGTGCTCCTCAACAGACCCATCGGTTGTTGAACTCTCAGATGCTGTCGTCTCTTGATGCACATCTGACCTATCTGAATGAGGAACGTAGGGTGACATGGCAGCCCAGATACATAAGTTCCCTTGTCTGTTCGGTGATATTCCTTCCCTGACCACCGTTGTGAAACATGGCAGTGTGTTGGTCGGTAGGGTGAGGAGTTGGTCGGTAGGGTGAGGAGTTGGTCGGTAGGGTGAGGAGTTGGTTGGTGGGGTGAAGAGTTGGTTGGTGGGGTGAAGAGTTGGTTGGTGGGGTGAAGAGTTGGTCGGTAGGGTGAAGAGTTGGTCGGTAGGGTGAAGAGTTGGACGGTAGGGAGATGAGTTTGTCGGTAGCGAGATGAGTTGGTTGTTTCAAATTTGATTTGTTTAAAGGATATTGGCAGGTGCCATTGCCCGGAAGGGCTCCAAGAATGTGTGTGCGGATACCCTTCCTTGTGTGTGATGTTGGTGCGCAGTATCGCAAGCCATTGCTCTTATGTGAAGGGGTGTGATGTGTGTGGTTCTTGTCCTTGTGTTTTCCTCTGTTGCCCCTCTTGTTCTTTGCCCCCCATTGTATTAGTCCCTGTTTGGTTCATGTGTCGTGGCTGGTTATTATTTTGTGCTTGGTACGCCATAGGGGTTTAGTGAATAGGACACCCTTGTGTTTACACTATCATCACGTAGTTGTTCCTATGTTATCACATTAGGTTAGAAGCGGGGCCGCCCCCTGTATGTATTGGCCTAGTGTGTGTGTGCTCACTAGTAGTTGTCACTTTATTTTTTCTTTCTTTAATTTGGCTCCGCTTATAGTTCCCTATTCCCCTTGGCGCATTTTTCCAGTTTATACTTTTCTAATAAATACCTCTGTGTATCAGTTTGCTGTTTGTGGCGTGTTTTTGTTCCTCTAGTCAGTTCGACGTACTAATGTGTTGCGGTTTCCCTACTTCCCCTAGACGTGGCCAGCCATCTTGGAGCCGTAACAATGACATTGTGATGTTGTTTTCTTGCACTGCTTATAGAATTGTTCAAATGTTTAAAAGTTACTGTAAAATGGTCTGTAAAATGTGCTGCTGGTGCGGGGTTCACTCATTCCATTCCATGATTTTTAGGCGACGATCTCGCTCTCTTGAATGTTCAGGCGATGTGGTGAACCTGTTGTGCTGGTTCGTCATCCTTTCTCTCTTGATGCTCTCCTCTGTTGGTTGTTTTTTTTATCCTTTGTTTTGATTATGGTTATTCTGGCTATGTCTCGCCCGGATGGTCCGTGAAGCCAAATCACTCATCATCGAAACATGATTACTATTGCCGACTTTAAAAAACAAATTACTAACTGCACGATATCTATTTAGTTTCTCACACGGGAGAAACTTATCATACGGGATGACACGGCATTAAAAGACGGCTATGCCTTATGGCCTACGTCACGCTAATGTTGGCGCTAGTCAAGATGTAATTAGGACGATCTAAAGGAGGATTGGTTTATAAAGAAATCAGTAGTATGAAGTGTGCAGACATATATATTTCGATAGACGATGTTATGTCTTACTTTAGACATGTGAACCCCCGTAAAGCTAGTGGGCCTGATGGTATTAGCTGCAGGACATTTAGAAAAAGGGTGTTTGCAGACCAGTTGGCACAGCCCTTTCAAGGCTGATCCAGCTGTCAATAGACACTGGTATAGGGAACTTCCTGGGGAACTTACTGACCTATTGTCCTAACATCTACAGCAATGAAATGTTTTGAAAAATGAATCCTGAAACAGCTTTATGTGAGGTCCCACCATCCTTAGACCCAAACCAATTTGCATATCGTGCAGAGAAAGGGGTTGAAGATGCACTGCTGACCTTGACAAACAACATTTATGAGCACCTTGTACAGGCAAAGAGTCTTGTCAAGATTGTGTTCATAGACTTCAGCAGTGCCTTCAACACAATCCAACCCCACTTGGGGTTGGATTGTGGTACATTAATGGTACATTAATTGGTACACCTCGGGGTTAACCCAAGGGGATTTTTTACTTTTTGAGGAACCGTAGTCAACAAGTCAAATTCAACTCATATGTCTCATTTTTTAAAGCCATAAACACAGGGGCACCACAAGGGTGTGTTCTGTCCCTCTATTCTATTCACCTTAGACACCAACAACCTCCCCTGACTACACCTATTTTAAATACGCTGATGATACAGCATTAGCGGGTTTTGTAAAGTCTATCACTGCATCCCTAGAGGGTTTTGAGAGTCAGGTGCAGGGTTTTATTGAATAGTGTACAGATAATTTCCTTGTGGTTAATGCAAAGAAAACAAAGGAGATGACCATAGATTTTAATAAAAAGGGAATTACAGTTCCACCCTCAAATATAAATGGTGTAGTGGTAGAGCGGGTCACAACATATACAAATGTGGGTGTTGAAATAGACAACAAACTGACATTTAATGAATGTGCACAAAATAAGTCCAAGAAGTTGTAGAAGAGGGTGTTTTTTCTAAGGAAACTCAATCGTTTTAGAATAGACAGCTGTATTCTTCAGATGTTTTACAAAGCTGTCTTGCAGTGTCTTATCATTTGGCCTTATTTGTGCGTTTGGTAACATGTACATTAAGGACCAGAATAAACTGCAACGAATAGTTAAAACAGCCAGCAAGATCATTGGAGTTGATCAGGTATCTGTAGCTCAACTGTACAATGACCTCAGTCTAAAAAAGACAGAACAAATTCTAAATGATTCAGCCCACCCTCTTCAACAGAAATTCTTAAGAAGCAACAGGTCAAATGGCAAACACCTGCAAAGGAAAATTAGGACCACTAGGTACAACAAGTCATTTGTGCCTACAGCAATTAGACTGTCCAACCACAGACTTAAAAACTCATAGGCATTTTTAACTATGAGCATGCTGTATATATCCCTGAACTATTTTACTATTTTATATACTCAAACATGCTTGTCATGTTTTCTATGTTCTTACTGCTCTGTCAGTCTTGCACTTGTTTTTCTTTTAATGTTTTGTATTTATGTTTGTTTTATGCTATTCAGCAGGCTGTATAACAATGGGGCGTGTAATGGCGACCACATGAATTTACTAATTGGATAATAAAGTTTCCCTTGACCTTGACCAAGGTTAAGTATAAAAGAACCAACAGTGCCTTCAGCTGACAACAAGAAGCCTGAAACGATCAACAAGACTGAGAAGAAAAACCCTTATTTCTATGTTCCATGTTAAACAAGCCTATTTCCATAGGTTATTCATCCACTTGAGACTTGAGCTATGCGATTTTGATTACATTCACTGAACTTACATTTAATTTAGAAAATTGACAATTGATGATTGACATCATCAATGTGACATAAGGCAGTATCAGAAGGTTCAAAGTGTATTTGGATACACAAAGTATATATACAGTTTGTTCAAGGGAGATCCTGCCCCTGCCATGAAGACTCAAGAGTCAAAATTTTAGACTCTTGAGCCGGTTCTAAAGCTATGGACGATAACCGTTTAGACTCTAAACAGTTATCGTCTACAGCTTTAGAACTGGCACTGAGAGTTTCAGTGCCAACAAATAAGAGTGAAGTTAAATGGACATGTACACAGAAGAGTGGAAATTTACTGGCACACACGGTCATGAAAGAGATGACGCATACGTGAGATATGACAGTGACGTGTCTGGTACAGAAGTTAAGAATGTCCGGACAAGGACATTGATTAGTTACAAGTTACATGAGGATTTTTTTCAACAAAATTAATTTGTACTATGTCTTTGTATCTTATGCTGTATCTTATTTGAAATTGTGTGCTTTGGCAATGTGAATATAGGCTTAATATGTCAATGCCAATAAAGTTATTTGAATCTTTAGACAATCTTGAAAGATGATTGTAGGCTTAAAGCCAAATAAACAGTTGATTTTCAATTAAAAGTACATTTTGAAATACTTGCCTTGTCTTTAATCATCTCCATAAATATTATTAACAGTATGACGCTATGCATCTCTATCTCCCTCTAGTATAGAGTTTTCTACATTTAAAAAGTCAGTTAATCTATATAATAATATAGATGTGCAATAATTCTTAGAAACATATTTAACATATAAAACTGTATTATTAGATTAACCCTAGATTATACCATACTTTTTTTTACAAATTAAATTATTATTTAAATGTTTTAACTATTGGAACTGTCAACATTCTTTTAATTTCTTTATAAATTATGCTAGGTGTTCATAAAGAGTAGACAAGGTTATACATTTTGAAATCGTGTATTTGTGTTGTGTTACAATAAACATAAACCCATCCTATTTTATAGTTGAGGGAGATGGTATATCCTAGATTAGAAATGTTTTGTCGTTGGTTGTTAAACAGAACAATCAGTGTAAGAGTGTTGGCAAACATAATACATAACAATAGCATGAATGCTTTGCGCAGCAATCGTACATTTATGTATCGGCTCAAGTACTTCCCTTGTGTACTTGTCGGAATTACAGGGAGATGGATTCAGACATCAAGAGGGTATGCTGTCGCCAGTCCCCGCAGGAGAGTTGCTTGCCCAACGTTTACTCGTGTCTGGCCACCCAAAAAGTGTTAAGGTCGACTGTTAACCTGCTTGATTAAGGTAAATTAAGCTAAAAAAAATCGCATAGTTCCCCTTTAAGCTCAGAGGAAAGTGCTTTGAACACTCTGTTGGGTCTGAGTTTTTGCGAGTCCTCTGAGATCACGTCAAAACAATGGCTGCCCATTTCATTGATGAGACTAAAGTGAACTTGCAGCAACCACTAAGAGGCGAACTTAACACCCATTCTAACATTTGCATTACGATACATTATATATAGAGAGTTTGTACGGGTTGGCATGAGTCAAGGATCACACCGGGTGTATACGACTGTATTTAATCCAAGCATTGCATAACTGAATTGCGATACAGACCAGAAGTAAAAATTAACCAGGACACCGGGCATTCTGATTGGACGAGGCAACACAGTACGGCGGCTCTGCTGGTTCTTAATGAACAAACTGCAATATCATTTAACCAAATGAACTACATCCTTTCCTTTTAGTCTTTAGCACAGTCAAATAGTACTGTTAACATCATGTATGTGCAACTTAAATCTAACAAATAAGGTTAACTGAATACATTGAGGCCTCCTCATAGCATACTAATCATCTTGAGGGTTTAAGTACATCAAATATAACAATATAACAATATATATATGACATAATATCACCATATCTTTTTTTCCCCCTTTTTTTGACAATATAAATGACATAATAAAACAATTTGTGTATTTCATGTATTTGGGATTTGGTCTGCTGATGCGACCGGATCATGTGGTGCATTGTGTGTCTGGATTCTCAATGGGTGAGTGCGCGGTAGACTTCGGCTTGAGAGAGGATGGAAGTTGTGGTTGCACAGTGTGTGGTGCCAGCATTTGTGGTGGGGGAGAACTGCCACTGTCGATGTCTGCACGCGGACCACCTGTCCCCCCCAAGCGGCCGTAATGGGTTACTCGAATTGTCAAAGCAGCGCTTCAGGGTGAGCCTTTTGTTGAGCAGTTGGGCGGTGACTTGCTTGACATTCCTCGTGGTAGGCTCCAGCAGTTTAGAGCTCACTGGAATGGCTGCACGAGTTTGGCGTGACATAAGACCTTCGGCAGGAGAGCCTAATGTTGGGTCACAGTGAATGTTTCTTTGATTCAGGATATTGAGAAACACATCAGATCCGTCTCCGTGCGATTTCTCCATGAGTTGCTTGGCACTGCGGACTGCTCTTTCCGCGAGTCCGTTTGACACGGGGCAACCCTGGGCTGCTTAGCAAAATCCCTGAAGTTCTGACCTGTGTATTGTCTAGCATTGTCCGTGATCAGGAAGTGAGGCGTACCATGTACCGAAAAGTGTCTTTTCAATTTGGTTATGACGGCTAATGAGGTCAAACCTCGGAGCAGATCGACTAAAATACTTCACTGGCAGAATTTATGCCAAAGGGCATAATCTGTAGCCCCCAATGGAGTGTTGAATGTGTTCAGCAGTGAGGATTTCTTGTCGAGAAGTATCTGCCAGGAAGAATTATTTTCATCCAGGACAGAAAACACTGTTGCCCCGGTCATTTGCGCTGCCACCTCTGACGCTGCGCATTGGATGATGTGGTCTTTTCAATGCGGTGTTGAGGTCTTTGGGATTGATACACAGTCTGATTTCTCGCTTATCTTTCTAATGTGCTGCTACCATGGACGACACCCAGTCGGATGGTTCTGTGACTGGTGTTATGACACCTATGCTTTGCATTTGTTCAAGTTCAGCTTTAACTCTTTCTTGCATTGCGACAGGCATGCGGTGAGCTGGACGGACCATAGGCTGTATGTTGGGATCCAAGGTCATGGAGTATGTAACAGGAAGTCCTCCTAATTCGTTGCTGAAAGGTTTTTGTACTGCACGAATATTCAGAGCTGAAGTCCATGATGCCCTCCACGCTGACCTGGTGGACGTTGAAGGGAAAAACGGTCTGTCTGGTTACTGGACCAGATGAAATGAGACGGAGAGGTAATAAAGTCTGTCGGCACGAGGACCTTGGATTTATTAAGTAAAGTGGCAACGGTTATACAGAGTCATAAGCGTGAGAAATCGAATATGTCTAAGTCCCTAATCAGCGCTGATGGTTCGTCCGGAGCTTCGCCTCCGTGGAAGGTCTGCTTCAGAAGAAGGTGAAGAGTCTCAGAGTGATACAGTCTTATGCTGTATCTCCTTGTGATGAGGTGTGTGCGTTTGAGATGTGTGTGGTTCTGTGTGTTTTTACTTGACCTTGGCTCCCAGGCACTAGTGTATGCATGCATATCTTCTTGTGTTCCTCCTCACGGGGGAGAGCTTCAGAGCATCTCCTGTTGTGGTCCTCCCGTTCTTGAGGATGACTGGTGCATTGTCTGAGTGTCTACCATCTGCCAGCCTGGGAAATGGGGCCTTCGGCTCCGGCCTTGACCTGACTATATTCTCATGTATGTGTTATGTGTTAAAAGTTGACTATATTGTAAGGTGACTGCCATGTGATGTGCTCATTAAGCTAGGGTAGGAGTTAGCTATATTTATAATGTACATGTGATGTATTCAGCAGGTTATTTTGCCCAACATATCCCCCTCAAGTCGTCGCAAGACGACTTTTACTCATTAGGGGTACGAGGGATAGGACTCCAGCGCGGGACTACCATTATAACAATATTAGAAATAACAGAAAGAAGGCAAATGACCATAAAAACAAATAACCATGAGCCTGGGATGAAAACAGCTCGCTGGACCGGGTGTATGGGGAACCACTTGGGAGAAACGCCACCCATGCTTCAGGCATGGGCATGCCATACACACCCCACCTAGGGGGTGGCATCCACCCCGGCCCTACATTGCGAGCAAACAATACCAACAATAATAGTAGCAGATAATACACAAAACATACCATAAACATACAATAATACAAAAAACAAACACCAAAAAACAACAACCAACAACAAAGCTGGCCACATAACAAAACCAACACCAAACCATAACAATAACAACAAAATGCAACAATAAAACAAACTCCAAACATAACAACAAAATGCAACAATAAAACGAACAGTAAACAATAACAATATAAAAATGCAACAATCACACAAATACTACACTAACGATCACAGGAAAGAAATGTAACCACGAAACGTGTCCCTAAATAATAGCGAAGATATGAGGCGGATAACGAATGGCAATCCCCCTCAACCCATCCCTAGAGGACCACACACTAAGGATGTGAGGAGGAGTTGACCGGTCGTGTTACAACAAGCAATCACACGCATGGGGCATCCAGGGTAGGCTCGGGGCACGGGAACAACTGAAACCATGGAATAGTCCTGAGCGTCATCATGGGCAGGTGGTCGCAAGGCGCCACCTGAGCATTAGACCCTTTTATTCAACTGCGCTCAGGACCTCATCTGATAAACGGGCAATCAAGGCCCCTGGAATCTCGCCCGTGTGTATCCCCGAGCTCCATCTAGTGGGACAGCGATATAAACAACAACATTTACGTTCCCGGCGTCGGTTGCGTAGACGCGGGCATAGATATGGGAGCGGCTAAAAACAGTGAAGCGTACAGAAGCGAATACAGCCAGGGGTGCCCTCAAGCCTTAAGGGAGCGGGCCGCAGCCCCTGGTACCGGAACGCAGATCCCTGGTCCGGGCGTCGTGGGTGCCTCAGGTGGGAGGGGGGGTGATGCCGTTGGCGGGGACGGGAATGGGGCAGCCCACCTGGAGAGGTTACTAGCACGTCACAGGCGGGGGGGGGGGAGAGAGGGAAGGGGTGTCGCGGTGGGGTGTCAGCCGACGGTGATGGAGACAGGACACCGGGGCCGTGCACCTGGAGAGGCCACTAGCACTCACGGGTAGATGTCCGGCTCGGCGGGGACACAGTCGATGGCGGGGGTTGGGAGTGTGTAGGGGAGCTCGCACTCAAAGTCAGGGGTTGCAGGGCGAGGGAGGCCATACTCACAGTCAAAGTTTGCACAGGAAATACAGACCACTGTCAACAATTAATGATTGGGAAATTAATAATGAAATAGTAAAGCAATAATAAATCAAATAGTAAATCAATAATCAGTAATAAGGCAAGAAGAAATCATTAACCAAATAGTAAATAGCAAAGCAATAAGAAATCAACAACCAAATAGTTCAATAAGTAAATCCAAAAGGGCATACATATAGGTGTAACCATAAACAAAATAAGAATCAAAATCACAACAAATAACTCTAAATATATGTGACGCAAAGTCCTACACTTTCAGCATGCATTGAAAGTCAACACCACAAAAATTATCAAATAACCACAACATGCTAGTGTTCACCATCTATCCTGTCCGACCATGGTTTTCCTGCACAGATATCTACACCACCGTTCGCTTTTATGGAAGATAGCACAAAATCACTTAACATCGCCTGGAAAAAATGAAAAGTTCTACCACACTATCAATCCCAGCATAAACCACAATCCAGGGCTGGTATCCATACTGAATGATGTCGATTCAGGCTTCATCTTTCCCCAGGCCAGAGACAGTCTTTTGGGCCTGGTTCAGACGTGATTGTGTGTGTGTAAGGGCTAGTCAGTGTCAGGGTGACGGCCAAGGGGTTTGGGTCGGAAATTACCTCTGTAGTTGGTGGTGGGGTCCGTTTGCAGTGGCTGGGATGGGAAAAGGGGGGGGGGGGGGGTCAGGGGATCTTCATGTATTGGTGCGCTGCATGGCGTGGGGGCTCTTGGACAATGGTGCAGGAGGTCTATTCTATGTTCTCCAGCCAGATCAGGTCGGGCCCCTCTGGTGGTCCCTCGTCCAAACTCTCCGGTGTATACTCGATCCCCAGGTAAGCTTGGATGGCACCTGCTGCACCTGTAGCGCCCATCACTCATTGGGCTCTCCATCCATCCTGTGAAGGGGTCATTAATGCCGGAGCTCTCTGCCAACTCTAATCTGAGGGACTGTAACCCTGCCAGCACCCTGGCCACCGACCCATCCGGTGCTGTGTTATTGGGGATAAAAGTACAACATGTCGTCCTTATCATCCCACACACCCCTCCTTGCTCTGCCAATAGCATATCTATATCTATATAGTCCCTTGACCTTATCCGTGGAAAAATTGACAAACCGTTGCTGATTATAGTATATATTATTTATCCAATCAACATTTTTGTTAATAGTGGACCACCAAAACAGGACTGATTCAAACCCTGCCGAAATCTGATGGCATCATCCTTGGGTAGTTGGTCGGCTCCGGGCGTGTCTGCATCTGGCTCCTCCTCTGGCCCTGGAACTTTGTGTTTCTCTTGCTTGTCTTGACTTCTCCAGTCAGAAACTTGATTACTGTAGTCGCACTTTGGTCTTTTGATGGGACTGCTTCTACCCATCTGTTGAACACTGTATTTCACACTCATTTAGCTGGATGTCAATCATTGTTTGCAAGTATGGTGAAGAAAAACCTTGTTTTCTAATTATTATTATTATTATTTTTTTTTTTTTTAAATTCTCCTCAATACCTCCCCCCTTGGGCAATGGTCAAAACCATGCGCATTAAATGATAAGCAAATCTAAGAACGCCGTTGGTACAACCAACGTCGAAACGTCTAACCTTAACCATCAGCAAATTAAAGCCAATCTTTTGGGAAGGGAAATCGAAACCAGTATGTCCAAATCCAAAGCCCAATATGGGTGGGTTTACCATCAGCCGCCTGAGACCACGCTGTTCCAAAGTCATGCACTAAACCGAAAAAACGTACATGCGGTAGTGGCCTTCTATACCACAAAGGTAAAATAAAATAAAATAAAACGCGACATGCCCCGTTCCAAGACCACCTCTGCTGCAAGAGCTGACATATCTGACTCCTGTTCCTCCTCCCCCCTACACCCCACCCGGCACTTCCTATGATTGTTGCAGCTTGTGACTTCATGATCAAGTAAGCCAGTGCCCACAGCGACTCTGCCAAGTAATCGTGACGGTGCCTGCCTTAGGTCGTCCCGGGTGTCAAGGTGGGATCTTACCCGTCGTTGGCTAACCAGCCTTCCATACTGGCTCGCTGCAGGATGCCGTACCTGGGATACGATCAATCCCCACCTATATGGTGGTATAGATCGCAAGGTGGAGGGATGGAGACAGAGTCTTCAGCCGCTTCTGCCCTATGCAGCGTGTGTGTGCGTAAAAGATACACCTCAGGGAAACTATAAAACAAAAAGTCATTTATCAGAGTTAAAATTATTAAAGTGTTGCAGCAGCAGTAGTGGCATTTGAAAGGTAAACCCACTACTTCCGAATCCAAATTGATAACATAGCATGTAGGATCCCTTCCCAGCAGATGTAGCGCTAATCCCCGTCATCGTTGACCAAAGAGATTTACCCTATATTTTAATTGGTGTAGTCCTAATTGTACAGTTTATCAAGATTACGTTTTTACTTTATGTATATATTTTTAATTATTATCCTCATCTTTATCATATCCATATTTATTCAATTATTCTTTCCTGTGTGAAAATAATTATAATCACTTAGTTAATAGCAACACCTTCTTTAGTCCAATTGCATTAGATTATCATTACTGTGGTCCTAGGAAGACAAAAAACAAAATAAAAACTAAACTTAAAGAAAAACAAATTAGCCATAATGTGAATATCCACTGCGTGTCTCCCTGTGACCCTCTCCCTCCTTCAGGAGAACACGCTCTCTCTCCCTGCGTGTCTCCCTCCCACTTTGGGTGCGGCCATAACGCCTTGAAGCGAGCGTGCTCCGGGGGCTGGGTGTGGGAGAAACCAGTGGTAGTTCCTTTTCTCGGCCAGCAGAGGGGTTGTTCAGGTGAAACCTATGGACAGAGACTACAAAGAACTTCAAACATGGCAGACGGGGAACTACAAATTTATCAAAGCCTGAAAACTCAACAGAGCTCTACCTGTATTCCTTGGATATGTGGTATTTTATGGCGTATGGCCACCACACGCTTTCAGTTGAACACACTCTCTATTTCCTTTCTCTGTACTGTGTGTTAGTGTGTCTCTCTGTACTGCCTTAATGGTGTAGGTCGACAAATGGGGGTGGTCGGAGTTGTGGACGCCCGTGCACTGAAGGCCGGGTGCGGGGAGGTTTGTCTTCTTAACTTTTTTAGTAACTGGGATAATTCTTCTAGCAGGGGGTGATCAAGAGTCGGGGTTGGATTGGTATTGATGCTGTCCAGTAGGGGGCGGTGTAGTTGGGGAAGGGTAAGGTTGGAGTTGTCCAGCAGGGGGCAGTCTAGTTGGGGAAGGGTAAGGTTGGAGAGGTCCAGCAGGGGGCAGTCTAGTTGGGGAAGGGTAAGGTTGGAGTGGTCCAGCAGGGGGCGCTGTAGTTGGGGAAGGGTAAGGTTGGAGTGGTCCAGCAGGGGGCGCTGTAGTTGGGGAAGGGTAAGGTTGGAGTGGTCCAGTAGGGGGCAGTCTAGTTGGGGAAGGGTAAGGTTGGAGTGGTCCAGCAGGGGGCGCTGTAGTTGGGGAAGGGTAGAGTTGGAGTGGTCCAGCAGGGGGCAGTCTAGTTGGGGAAGGGTAAGGTTGGAGTTGTCCAGCAGGGGGCGCTGTAGTTGGGGAAGGGTAAGGTTGGAGTGGTCCAGTAGGGGGCAGTCTAGTTGGGGAAGGGTAAGGTTGGAGTGGTCCAGTAGGGGGCGCTGTAGTTGGGGAAGGGTAAGGTTGGAGTGGTCCAACTACTAGACCCTTCCCCAACTACTATGCTGTAGTTGGGGAAGGGTAAGGTTGGAGTGGTCCAGTAGGGGGCAGTCTAGTTGGGGAAGGGTAAGGTTGGAGTGGTCCAGTAGGGGCGCTGTAGTTGGGGAAGGGTAGAGTTGGAGTGGACCAACTTTGGCGGAGGGGGAGGTGTGGCTTGGGACTGAGTGAGAGAACTCAAAAAATGGCGGCCGTGATGCTATAACTCTGTGTGGCCTGTCTAACACACGAGAGCGGATGAGAGACTAGGGGGTAACTCTTGTCACTCTTGGAGGAGGAGAACGAGAAAAAGGAGGAAAAAACAGGGGGGAGGGAAGCAAAAAACAACAACAGGGCCTAAAGACGTTATTCAATACATCCAGATATTCTTCATCGCCAATAATCGTTATCTATCTTTATTGATTAATCTGGTTCAACAGACTAAACCGTCAACCAACACGGAAAAGAGATGTTGTTTAGTATCATAGTTTATCAATGCGACAGGTCCGGCAGTAATTCAAAGAAACACAGAGAAAAAAGAGATATCATTTATCCTTGTCAACTTGTCTAGGTCTAGTTTCAATGGTTCAAACAGTAAATTGAAGCGACACAGTAAAAAAAGGTTATTTATCATTGTCAATTTATCTATTTCCGCAGGTTACGCCATAGAGCAACGCAATACGTCAGAGAGACATTTATTCATTATTATCAATCTATCTATTCCTACATTTACCCGTTTTAACGGACAAAGATAGAGCGGATCACGCATACACACCCACTGATTCACTCACAGATTCCCTCTTTCTCGCAGACGCACACAGAAACATATCGACAGACTTCTCATTCTGTGTCCCGCACCCACAATCATTAGACACGGCAAAATAGCGTTAAGCATAGCAAAGCAGGCAAGCGTTGCACACATAGCCGGGTTATCACTGATTGATTTATTTCCATATTTCAGCCGGCCCAAAAATACGCTCGCTCTCTTTCTTTCTCTCACACACACACTGTCTCTCGTTCACTCGCGCATACACACGCTGTCTCTCTTTCACTCGCGCATACACACGCTGTCTCTCTTTCACTCGCACATATTTCAGCCGGCCCAAAAATACGCTCGCTCTCTTTCTTTCTCTCACACACACACACACACTGTCTCTCGTTCACTCGCGCATACACACGCTGTCTCTCTTCCACTCGCGCATACACACGCTGTCTCTTTTTGCAAAGGGACTTTAACCCTGATAAAGGACTCCAACCTTCTCACCACATAGAATTATTTAATACACATCCAATACTCGGCCATCGGTAGTCTTGTATCACTATGACCGATTCTTATAGGCCCTAGGGTCTCGAGGGTATTTTTCCACCATGCAACGAGCCTAGTTTTTTCCTCTGGTTCCACCCTCGGTCCAGGCATCCCTCTGGGTCCACTCTATGGCCCAGGTATTTATTATTCCCTCTGGTTCCCCCCTCGGGCCAGGCATCCCTCTGGGTCCACTCTATGGCCCAGGTATTTATTATTCCCTCTGGTTCCACCCTCGGTCCAGGCATCCTTCTGAGTCCACTCTGTGGCTCAGGCATTTATTATTCCCTCTGGTTCCCCCCTCGGGCCAGGCATCCCTCTGGGTCCACTCTATGGCCCAGGTATTTATTATTCCCTCTGGTTCCACCCTCGGTCCAGGCATCCTTCTGAGTCCACTCTGTGGCTCAGGCATTTATTATTCCCTCTGGTTCCCCCCTCGGGCCAGGCATCCCTCTGGGTCCACTCTATGGCCCAGGTATTTATTATTCCCTCTGGTTCCACCCTCGGTCCAGGCATCCTTCTGAGTCCACTCTGTGGCCCAGGCATTTATTACTTTGGCCATCGGTAGTCTTGTATCACTATGACCGATTCTTATAGGCCCTATGGTCTCGAGGGTATTCTTTCACCATGCAACGAGCCGATATTCGATGTGTCACGCATTCAGGGTTTTATGGGGAAATGCTGGGGTGCAGTCCTATTAGTCCCCACGAGATATCCCGTAGCGAACCGTTCTCACAGTCTCACCTCCTAATGTGGTTCCTATATAACTATGCAGAGTTTGGATTTTATCAACAGGTTCTGCCTACCTTTTGTTGGGCGGCCGCGAGGTGAGACTGCAGGAATCGGTCCGGTGCTCCGGGGTCCCGAGGCCGTGCCGTTCTCCGTCTCTCGTTTCCCAGTTGCGGTCCAATTCAGAAAAAATCACGTCGTGGGTCACCAAATTGAAGGGAAAAACGGTCTGTCTGGTTACTGGACCAGATGAAATGAGACGGAGAGGTAATAAATTCTGTCGGCACGAGGACCTTGGATTTATTAAGTAAAGTGGCAACGGTTATACAGAGTCATAAGCGTGAGAAATCGAATATGTCTAAGTCCCTAATCAGCGCTGATGGTTCGTCCGGAGCTTCGCCTCCGTGGAAGGTCTGCTTCAGAAGAAGGTGAAGAGTCTCAGAGTGATACAGTCTTATGCTGTATCTCCTTGTGATGAGGTGTGTGCGTTTGAGATGTGTGTGGTTCTGTGTGTTTTTACTTGACCTTGGCTCCCAGGCACTAGTGTATGCATGCATATCTTCTTGTGTTCCTCCTCACGGGGGAGAGCTTCAGAGCATCTCCTGTTGTGGTCCTCCCGTTCTTGAGGATGACTGGTGCATTGTCTGAGTGTCTACCATCTGCCAGCCTGGGAAATGGGGCCTTCGGCTCCGGCCTTGACCTGACTATATTCTCATGTATGTGTTATCTAGGGTAGGAGTTAGCTATATTTATAATGTACATGTGATGTATTCAGCAGGTTATTTTGCCCAACAACGTCTGGACTTATTTTCACAACCCCCGTTTCATTCATGCATGAAATCCCAGCAGTGGTTGCACTGCTCTGTCCACAATGAAAAACGGCAATGAGTGGTTCTGCTCCTTTAAGCAGCACTGCAGTGTGGTGATCAGACCTGCAAACTCCTCAGAGGAAAAAAGGTGACAGTGTCACGGGGGGATTTTTTTTTTATTGTAATATGCAAATTACACTAGTCTGAGCGTGACTTAACAAAACTCAGCATACTTTATCAAAAATCAAAGTGAAAACATCCTTGAGGCTTTTAAAAAATATATTCTATTTACAACTGTCAGAAAAAAAATTTTTGGACTCTTAGCCTGTGGGGTGTTCCACAAGGCCGGTTTTATCACATAACCGGGTAAGTTAACCCAGGGTTTGCTGTAACCCTAGGTTTTCCGTTCCAAAAGGATCACGGTATGTAAGTTTCTATAGAAACATATGCTCTGAATCAAACCTGGTCGGAGCAGGTTTTGCGCAGGTTAAGTTTGAAACATAACCCGGTTTTGGGTATTCAAACCCGCGTTCACCGCAGATGTGTTCACAATGGCATGCCCTTTTGATGAGAGAACTGCTGATATCGGAGCGCAAATTATACGTGCAATCCACCGGGAGCGATTGATAAGACCACGGCTCGACATCTTGGCATATCAAATGACTTTTTGCTGGAGTGGAGAGATAGGCCTATAGATTCTCTCGCAAATCTTTAATATATTTAAATAGCCTTACATAGCCAACACTACCAATCGAGGACCTGTCCTCAGTTCTCTCCAGACTATTTGCGTAGCCCTCCGTTTTTTGCAAAAGGTAGTTTTATCTAGGCTATAATGTTGGAGATGCTGAGCACATCTCAGTCCTTTCAGATGACCCATCCAAGATTTGTATCGGCCTCCTATCATACAAAGAGCAATATTGTCTGAGTACTATGCCGAGAGGCACTTACAACACAAAGTATAAATTAGTCCTCAGTGGAGGACTATTTTATACTATAGTCTCTCTTTTATACTATAGTCTCCAGTGGACTTGCATCCACTGGAGAATGTTTGATCGTTACACGCACTAATCCATCTTGATCTGTGAAGTTGATGAATTGTCACTTTTAGGTTTTCTACCCAGTTACCAAAAAAATAAACTTTTGGAATAGTATGCGCTGTGGCAAGCACATGGTTTGCATGTGTTACTTCGAAGGCAAAAAATATATAAAATACAAGAAAACACAAAAACCTACATTCAACCAGTGGGGTATGGCCCCTGACTCTCTGAGGAGGTAGGTACCTCCAGGTACCCCCTCCATGCCAGGGCGCCCTGAATTTATGTTTATTAACAGCTCCTCCACCGGGGTCAAGACAATTTGAGGGCCAGATCCAGTCTGCCGACTGCCGGCCTTTTCACGATTGGCTTAAAAAAATGGCTTATTTAAATTTATACCAATACGATGGTGGGAAAAGCTTACCAGTTTGTATGTTTTTTATACTTGATCCGCTGGAAGCCATCGGAGTACATATTTTTTTAGAAGAAAGAGGTTATGTGGAGTAGGATCTTTAAGAATGCTTAACTGGGATATTTATATATTCATGGCTGAAATATTAAGGATCATGCTTTTGACGTGTAACTAACGCATTTACGCGGTCAGCGATCCGCTGCCAGGCTTTGGTTCTCCGGGTTGCAGAGGCTTTAGCGTTCCCTTTTCTTGTGATAATGTCCTTCTCCTCGTCATAGCTCTCCAGGGGAACCTGAAGTTCCATTTCTTTGAAATAAGCGGCCCGTTTCGCCATTTCGATCAGGGTTTCCATGATCCATACATCGTCTTTTTAGGTTTGGCGTGGACGCGCACAACCCTGTGTTAACCAACACCGAGTTGATTTGAACTAAAGGCGGCTGCATGCTTCAGCGTTGGTGTTACGTTGTTGCGCAAAATTTACTCAAAGCAATTCATGCTCCCTTTTAGGTTGCGCGTGTTGCGCGTGTTGCCAAGCAATTTACCGCCAGAACAGTAGGTGGAGTAATATGTGGAGTAAAGTTTTTCGTTGAAGACGACCTCGAGAATGACGTCTTTGTCTGTGGGAGTCGTTGGTTTGTTTATGTGCCAGATCGTGTTCTCCCCATACACAGTGAATGATGGCAACAGACAGAGGAACAGGGGTGATGAAGTTGTTGATCATTGGGGTTGTATAAATGTGCATATCTCTCTACATTTTAAAACGACATAATGTGTTGGCAGCAAAGTTAACTTCACTTCACGTTAATGCTTTTGTATATGAGCCTGCCGGGTCGTCCTTGCCTTCTGGCTTTTAAATTGCGGTATGAAAACAGGAAATGTGATACTCCAGACAGGAAGTAGTAACCAGACCAGCAGACCAATCACAGCCTTGCAGGCTGCGCGGCTCGCGTAAAAGCTTATGTAAAAAATTACGCAAGTCTAGAAAAATCGCCCGACGCACGCAAGACGTGAGAAGTCGCGCAAGGGGTGCGCAAGGGCGCGCAAGGGCCTCTTCCGCTTGCGCTTACGCTTACGTAACTGAGCATAAATCGGCCTTTATGCATAACCGCTGCTGCGGAACCGAAAACTCTGGGTTAGTCGGCACAGGGTAAATCAACCTAGAGTTCAGCGTTAACTCAGTGTTTGTTAAACCTCCGTTCGTGGAACACCCTCTGGACGAGTGTTTCGCAAGCTCTCTTGCGTTGTTCGGCCGCATGTATTCGCATGCGGATGCGGATGCGCATGCGCGGTAGCCAGGCGACCGTCTTATCCAAAGGCGAGCTCAGTTGGCGCTGTGTGCTTCAAGATTCCGATTGGCCCAGAGAAATGTCAATTATAAGAAAGATTCTGAAGCAAGTGCTGAGATTCCGATTGGCCCAGAGAAATGTCAATTATAAGAATGATCCAATAATTTTTCGCAATTCTGGACCCCCCCCCTCCCCAAAACAAAACTCTCCGGTTCTACACGATTCACGTGAATTACCAAATTGACCAAGAAAACGGCGATTGTCGCCGAAAAGCGACAAGTTTGCAGCTTTGGGTGATGCCACTGGTCTCAACTCTTGTGCCTCCATAAGCAACAAGGCTAGATGCTTTCTCTGATGTACAAGCTGTTTGCCTTATTAAGTCCTTTGAAAGTGTCAAGTGACATCACATTGCATTTCGCTCCAGTGTCTACTTTCATCTCGGTGGGCCTGCCGTTTATGTGCATTGTGACAAATCCTTCATCTTTTTCACTGGCTTTCAGATTCACACAGTCAACATGACTGTCAACTTCAACACCATCCACATAAAACCTTTCATCTTCGCATGTTTGTTCCTCCATTTCTAGCTCGTTAACAGCATGTCTGATGGTTTTCTGTCTGGGATGTTGCCTATTTTGGCTGCATGGTTTAGACTTACTGCCACTTTTGTAGTGGTTAAACTTTTGGTAGCTGTGACACTGTTACATACTCCATGACCTTCTCCGAATACTGAACATTTTTCCCGCTTGGCTTCGTGGCTGCCGCCACAATTATTGCATCTCACGACGGTCTGTGAATGGGGCTGAGGCTTTGGCCAATGCATTCTATTTGGAAATAACTTAACTGCATTTACACTTTTGGCAGTATTACTTTGTTTTGCAAACGTCTTGCTTCTTTCCTCTGTCATCTTGTGTGTCCGACAGATAGACAGTGCTTTAGCAAGTGTTAAATCGCTATCTCTTATCAGAGCTTTCCTCAAAGTGTCACTGGTAACGCCACACACGATGCGGTCACAGATCAGCCCGTCGGTCAGGACTCCAAAATGGCAGCATTTAGCCTAAAAAGTCACTTGTGAATGATTCGATGCTCTCATCTTGTCTCTGACTTCTGGTATGAAACTTGTGCCTTTCTATAGTCCTGTTGTTTTGAGGATTGCAGATTTCACGAAACTTTTTCTTTAAACATTCAGGGTCCTCCCGAGATTCAGCTAGGGTAATTGATCCCCCCAACATCTTGTTGCGTTTTTTCTGAAGAAAGGAGTCCAATACTTGGTCGCATTTAACTCACTTTAATTGTTAAAGTAGGCATATTTCGGTATGGTAACTATGAAGCATAAGGGAGGGAATTGTATCTAACGCGTATAATATCGGGCACTACTTCGAGTCACGGGCAAAGGCCCAGGCCTCTCGGCGGGGCTCCTATTGATTCTCTCCCCTCAATCTGAACTCTGTCCTGGTTTCTATCAAGTGGGCGTGGCCTATGTGAAGTGGGCGTGGCCGGTGTGACGTAATGGCTCCGCCATCCTCACATGTCTAAAGGTGCTGCCATCTGTGACTGGAGTAGTTATTGCAGCTTATGTGTTCGATCCTGCTTCCTAGTGGCTATGTGAGGGTAATGCAGCTTGTGTGTTCGATCCTGCTTCCTAGTGGCTATGTGGGGGCAGCTTATGTGCTTAAAATACGTAACAATCTCCTGGCGTGCGCACTTCAGCAGAGTAGGTGAAAGACCGCTCCTGTTCGATGGCTTCTGGACCAGCAATTTTGAGAAGGATATAAGCCTGGGTCTTTGCTGACTTGTCTGAGTGTGCGGCAGCAATAAAAAATACCGTAATTCCGCTCAAAAATACGCCAATTCTCTGCGATATTTTCATAAAAAACAAGCGGGTCTGGTCTGCGAAATCCATCCGCCATCACGTCGGGGAAAGGAAAACATCGTTGTCCAATGACGACCGAAAAAAACACTGCTGAGAAGTCCGTACTGACTTCTGAGACCATGTAGAGAGTTTGTATGGGTTTGCATGAGTCAAGGATCCAACCGAGTGTACGACTGTAATCCAAGCATTGCATAACTGAATTGCGATACAGACCAAGTAAAAATGAACCAGGCCGGGCATTCTGATTGGATGACGCAACAGGGATGGGAATCGAGAACCGGTTCTTGTTCAGAACCGGTTCCAAGTCAACCGATTCCTTGGAATCATTAACAAGCCTGCTTAACGATTCCGCTTATCGGTTCCGGTCGCGGCAAATGCGTCGTGACGTCACACACACGCTGCTTTGATTTGGTTCAGAACGCAGCAAACATGTCGCCGCCGAGGAAGAATCGCATTGTGCGTTCACACCAAACGCGACGGGGCGACAAGATCCCATACAAAGTGAACGTAGAGACGCGTATAAGGGCGAATTTTTCGCGGGAGAAAACTGGCAACAAGTTTTTGTCGTGATGACAGCCAATCAGCGTTCAACAGCGTGAAAACTGAGTGACATGTGTAACGTAACAGCCAATCAACGTTCAGCCGTCAAACTCAGTGCAGTGCAGTCCGGTGAACTGCGGCATGAAGGAGAAAGTGATTGTTGCAGTTTGCGACTCCCGGAGCTCTATATATTATAATAGTATATAATATATTATAATTGTCTATATAATATCACGGCCAACAGCTCTGTCGCCTCCGGATGGCCGTAGCGTGGGGAGCTCTCATAGGGATTGGGCTTCTCGGGGTTTGTTTACCTGCATTGCTATGGTTTCCGGTCTTGTGTGTTCCAACGGTTTATTAGGTAGGCCCATCTAATAAATCTCTGTCTAATCAATGCTTCATTTTGTTTATGTCAGTTGAATTTTGTTACAAGTTGAATGCAAATGAGCACTGTTAGCATTCCAAAAGGCACAAGCTCTTACTTGGCTGTTTTCAGTCTGTGTTTTTAGTTTTATGGCACATAATGATGGCATTTGGGCTTAAAAAGCCAAACATATATTTTTTCGTCTAGACCAATTGATTTTGTAAATGTACAATTTCCTAATACTAGAAGCACTTCTGATCAGATATTAAAGAGATTTAATGCAAACAAACACATTTATACTTATTTTCTCACCCAATGAGAATCGATAAGACAATCGATAAGACAATCGATAAGGAATCGGATCGATAAGCAGAATCGGAATCGGAATCGTGAAATTCTTATCAATTCCCATTCCTACGCAACACAGTACGGTGACTCCGGTGGCTCTTAATGAACAAACTGCATTATCATTTAACCAAATGATGTACATTACAGCTTACAATTATAAACATCACTTGATAAATTCTTACTCATGTTTAGAGCTGAAACGATTCATCGATTGATTCGAATAATTCGATTACAAAAAAGGATCGATGAATTTTTCTTGCCTCGAGTCATCGTTTATTTAATTTTACAGCTGAGGTCACAGTTTTCCGCACGGACCATTTTTAGTGTGACACAACCGGCGCATACGCCACCCCAGGGCTCCAGAGTGCGCCTCATTTGGGCTCACATGCGCCTAGAATTCGAGGTAGTGCGACCAAATATTTTATTTGGGCGCACCGGTGCGACTGAAAATGTATCTGGTATAATTATAATTATTTTATTTTTTTACAGAGCAGTCTATTCATAATATTGTAATAACCACGGAAGAGGCACTGAATGAAGTATTGATTAGACAGCGATTTATTAGATACCTAATAAACCGTTGGAACACGCAAGACCGGTAACAATAGCAACGCCGGTAAACAAACCAGCGAAGCCCAATCCAGGGCCTGTACTACGAAGCTCGATTAGAGGGTTAGCGAGGTATGTTGAGCTGAATCCTGGGTTAGCTGTACCATGAAAGTCGATCTCTTTAAGCGTCGCTGTATCACCATGGTGACTTATGCTCGCAACCAAACCTGGTCGGGAGCAGCTTTTCAGCGAGTCTACCCGGAGATCGGCTACTGATATCGGCGTGCGCAGCTTCCTAGCCCCTCCTCCGATAATGGCGTTGTCACGTTAAAATTGTGTCAAATGACGTAGGACGCAAATGTTCAAGAACCTTCCTACGTCATTTGACGAGATCGCCCGTTTCCCGGCAACAGACGATCGCGTCGTCTGTTGCTATTCGATTAAACAATTAAATACAATACAAACATAAAGTAAAAACAAGTTTTATCAGGGATCCGTTATCTGTATTATGTTATTTCGTCTTTTGGAAACATGAGCCGAATGTTTTTTGCAACCTGCCCGGCAACAGACGATCGCGTCGTCTGTTGCCAGGCAGGTTGTCAAGATGCAAACAACTGATGACGTAGGCCGGTACAATTTTCGCCCCCGGTACAATTTTAACGTGACAGCACCCCTGACTTGAAGGAGGGCTTTATTTCGAATGACCAATAACAAGCCTAGCCCAAAGAATTGACGTTCAGAAGCATTTAAATGGTTGCTTGCAAGGCAAGTACGGTCTATCACACAATTAAACGAGGATAAACGCAATGCATTTTTGTTGATTTATTTCGTATTTGTAATGGTTCATTCATCATAGTTGGCAGATACTTTCTACTGAATATTTCACGGAGGGGCGGCGCCCTAGCACCCTCTATTGACCCACCGCTAGGGATGGGAATCGAGAACCGGTTCTGAACAAGAACCGGTGCCGAGTCAACCGATTCCTTGGAATCATTAGCAAGCCTGCTTAACGATTCCGCTTATCGGTTCCGGTCGCGGCAAATGCGTCATGACGTCACACACATGCTGCTTTGTTTTGGTTCAGAACGCAGCAAACATGGCGCCGGCGAGGAAGAAGCGCATTGTGCGTTCACACCAAACGCGACAGGGAGACAAGATCCCATACAAATTGAACGTAGAGACGTGTATCGGCGACAAGTTTTGATTTGTCGCGCCACACTTTCGCCATGCACAGGCGAGCGCGTTCACGAGGATTTGTGCCGTGACAAATTCGCTCGAGTTGAAGTATTCCAACTTTGACGTGAATTTCGCGTGATGACAGCCAATCAGCGTTCAACAGCGTGACAACTTAGTGACATGTGTAACGTAACAGCCAATCAGCGTATAACCGTCAAACTCAGTGCAGTGCAGTCCGGGGTGAACTGCAGCATGGAGGAGAAAGTGATTGTTGCCGTTTGCGACTCCCGGAGCTCTATATATACCGTATTGGTCCGGATATAAGACGGCCTTTTCTCCCCTCGAAATAGGTCTGAAAAAGTTGGGTCGTCTTATATTCGGGGTCTAGTATTCAGAGCGCAGTTTCTCTTCTTCGCCTCTCCCTTTAAATGTCAATACACATTCGCGGCCGACGGTTGCGCCAGAAATTGGTTCCGGGAAGAAGTAGTCCAGCGTCCTTAACAACCAGACCTTTACCGGTGTTTAAAGACAGGCTGACCATTAGAGACAAGTGGCTCAAAAGTGGGTCAGGTCAATCAACAACAGCGGAGGAGCTATGATGCCAATTTTAAAATAATGGTCTTCAATAAGGCAGAGTCAAGTAACAACTGCCAAGCTGCCAAGAAGTTTGGGGTCACGGAGTGTAACGTAAGAAGATGGCGAGCACCAAAATAACGTCTCAAAGACGTCAACAGTCAGCGCAAATCCTACCGTGGTCCTCAAAGTGGCCGTTTCAGTGAGGTTGACAGGAGAGTGTTTGAATACGTCAGAGAAAACGCGCTTTGGGCGGAGCCGGTGGAAGCGGAGCTACTGGGGAGCGATGACAGCGAGTGCAAACACAGCGGGGCAGAGGACGTGTGTGAGCGATAGAGAGAGATCGGAGGAGAAGTTTGGCGAATTTTAGTTAAGTTTAGTTAAATATGTGGCCTGTATTTTTCTATGTTATTTAAAAATGTTCCCAATGTTGCTTGATTATTGCTTGATATTAATTTTGAATCATACTGTACATATTTTGCCTTGAAAGTGCCGTGGCCTTTACTGGCATTATTATTATTGTCATTAATATAACAAGTGTTTAATTCACTGTTCTTTGTTCTGCAAATCTGGTCTGCAAATCTTTTTTTCTAAATGTTTGTGTTGAAAAACGGGGGGTCGTTTTATAATCAGGGTCGTCTTATATTCGGACCAATACGGTAATAGTATATAATATAATATAAATAATTGTATATATAATATCACGGCCAACAGCTCTGTGCACCTCCGGATGGCCGTAGCGTGGGGAGCTCTCATAGGGATTGGGCTTCTCTGGGTTTGTTTACCGGTGTTGCTATGGTTTCCGGTCTTGTGTGTTCCAACGGTTTATTAGGTATTCCCATCTAATACATCTCTGTTTTCAGTCTGTGTTTTTAGTTTTATGGCACATAATGATGGCATTTGGGCTTAAATAGCCAAACATATATTTTTTTGTCTAGACCAATTGATTTGAAAATGTACAATTTCCTAATACTAGACGCACTTCTGATCAGATTTAATACAAACAAACACATTTGTACTTATTTTCTCACCCAATGAGAATCGAAAAGAGAATCGATAAGGAATCGGATCGATAAGCAGAATCAGAATCGTGAAATTCCTTTCAATTCCCATCCCTACCCAACGCCACTGCAAAATACATTAACTTGCCATAGATTCATCGGTAATACTTTATAATAAGCTGCCATAATAAATAGCAAACTAGTCATTACCTAACCCTTTGTTAATGTTTGTTAATTGTTTCTGAAATCTCTATTTGACACAAGTTAATCTTTTTTTTTCACTGACCACAGAGTAGGGGTGTGAACGGTTACAAAAAAATGTAAACGGTTACACAACCCCTTTTTTTCGTGTACACGGTTAACCGTTTTTTATTTCTTTATTTTTTAAGTGGACCGCAGTCGCGCTATACGACCAATGGAGGGTAGAGTTTAGATCGGGCCCAGAAAATCAAGCCCGACCCGGCCCGAGCCCGTGCACGTTCTGTCTGAGCCCGGCCCGACACATTGACTGTATTTATGAGCCCGAGCCCGGTTTCATGCATGTGTAACTTTGTACACATTTGGAACCGTTGGAACACACAAGACCGGAAACATAGCAACGCCGGTAAACAAACCCAGAGAAGCCCAATCCCTATGAGAGCTCCCCGCGCTACGGCCATCCGGAGGCGCACAGAGCTTTTGGCCGTGATATTATATATACAAATATTATATTATATAGCCTACTATTATATTATATATAGAGCTCCGGGAGTCGCAAACGGCAACATTCACTTTCTCCTCCAAGCTGCAGTTCGCCCGGACTGCACTGCACTGAGTTTGACGGTTGAACGCTGATTGGCTGTTACGTTACACATGTGACTCAGTGGCCACGTTATATGACGTAGCCTATGCCCGGTGTTCAATTACCTAACATTTATCGCATGCATTTATTAGCTCCTTAATGTTGTCCAAGTGGAACATTTGTAGCTTTATTAATCGCTAAATAAATAGTAGCCTATGTGTTATTTTTGATAAAATTATTATTATTTTTTTTTTTTTTTCGGTTTTCGTTTACTGTATTTTCCTAAACGGTTATGATTTACTAACCGGTTACACGTGTACACGTGTACCCGGTCACACCCCTACCACAGAGTGTCGCTTGTTAGGGTTAGTGTTAATGTTGTGTGTTAGGGTTAAGGCTAGGTGTGATATGGTTAGGGTTAGCGCCGTGTGTTAGGGTTAGGGCCCTAACCCTAATATTTAATTAATGATGAAAAAACTATTAACTTGTGCCAAATAGATATTTTAGTAACAATTTACAAATAGAAACTAAGGGTTAGGTAATGACTAGTTTGCCATTTATTATGGCACCTTATTATAAAGTGTTACCGATTCATCTTACAACAGCCGTATTTTGCGATTATTGTGGTTTGTAGCAAAGCGATTCACAAAATCACCAAAAGCCAGGGCTTTTGCTCGTCTTGACTCTACACTTAAAAATTGATTCAAACATCATCCATGGTAGATTTAAGGTAGGTATTGCTGAGATTTAAGTGTGGAAATGCTTCGTTCACAGGTAGCTGTACTCACAGGTATGGCAATGGTGCCTTTGCATAACCTGAACAGCTCATAGAATACCTCTTTGTATGTTTCAATGATCTTTGTGAGTTCCACAATATTAGAGGGCATGTTTACCAGATGTGATCATAAGAGAGTCCCGACATACACGTATAAAGTCTCTTCAAAAATGCAAAATACGTATGTGTATACAAATACAATACACAAATAGGGTGGATGGGGTTGCCGAGAGTTAACTCATTCAGTCCCGGGGCACACCCGAGTTCCGCCACTGCTTGTACTGTTTGTAGAATTGAACCTCTGTTTCCTCTCATCCTCTGATATGTGTACAAATGTGGTGTCCTTTTTCCCATTATAACGTGGTAAAATGTGCTGCTGGTACGGTGTTTCAGTCATTTCATGACTGTTTTCAGACTGACGATCTCGCTCTCTCTGGATGATCAGGTGATGTGAAGAACCTGTTCTGCTGGTTTGTCATCCTTCCTCTGATGCTCTCGTCTGCGCCTTATGGCCTACGTCACCCTAATGTGGGCGCTAACAAGGATGTTCCAGAACGATCTAGAGGACCACGGTTTAGTATAAAACAACCAACAGTACCGTCAAATGACCAGAAGAAGCCTGAAACGATCAACAAGACTGAGAAAACCGACAAATGTAAGCAAACCCTTATTTCTATGATCCATGTTTTGTTAAACAAGCCTATTTCCATAGGTTGTTCATCCACTTGAGCCTGGAGCTATGCAATTTGGATTACATTCACTGAACTTACATTTAATTTAGAATATTGACAATTGATGATTGGCATCATCAATGTGACATAAGGCAGTATCAGAAAGATTCAAAGTGTATTTAGATACACAAAGCATAGTTTGTTCAAGGGAAGATCCCGCCCCTGCCATGAAGACTCAGGAGTCTAAAGTTTAGACACTTGAGCCTGTTCTAAAGCTATAGACGATAACTCTTTAGACTCTTAACAGTTATCGTCTACAGCTTTACAACTGGCACTGAGAGTTTCAGTGCCAACAAATAAGAGTGAAGATAAATGGACATGTACACAGAAGTGTGGAAATTTACTGGCACACATGGTCATGAAAGAGATGACACGTACGTGAGATATGAAAATGACGTGTCTGGTACAGAAGTTGAGATTGTCCGGACAAGGACATTGATTAGTTGCAAGTTACATGAGGATTTTCTTCAGGAAAATTAATTTGTGCTATGTTTTGTATCTTATGCTGTATCTTATTTGACATTTTCTGCTTTGGCAATTTGAATGTTGGCTTAATATGTCAATGCCAAGAAAATCCTTTAAAATTGTAGACAATCTTGAAAGATGATTGCAGGCTTAAAGGTAAAGAAACGTTTTATTTTTAATTAAAAGTACATTTTGAAAGACTTTTCTTTAATCATCTCCATAAATATTATTAACAGTATGACACTATGCATCTCTACCTCTCTCTAGCATAGAGTTGTCTCCATTTAAAAAGTCAGTTAATCTATATGATAATATAGATGTATAATAATACTTATTAAATATTTGTAAAGCTGTATTATTAGATTAACCCTATAGATTATTCCATACTTTTTTACAAATTACATTATTATTTAAATTTTGTAACTATTGGAACTGTCAACATTCTTTTAATTTCTTTATAAATGTTGTTTTTATGAAGATATAACTAATAATAATTTCTAACACTTATCTTTTTACTGTAAACTCCCATACAGCTATCCCCATCCTCCCATACTCATCCACGGCTTACGGTGCCGCCATGCAGGCCACCATGCAGGCCGCCTACCCCAGCCATGGCAGGACAGCCCTAACCCTGGGCATCGAGACGGACGGAGGAGTCATGGAGCCCCTGATCATACGGGGCACCATCATCCCCACCAAACAGACTCAGACCTTTGGCAGCTACACCGACTACCAGCCCGGGGTCCTGATCCATGTCTTTGAAGGAGAGAGAGCCATGACCAAGGACAATCACCTGCTGGGCGAGTTCGAGCTGTCGGGAATCCAGCCCGCTCGGAGAGTAGTACATCGGCTCGAGGTCACCCTCGACATCAAGGCAGACGGCATTCTGAACATGTCTGCTGTGGACAAGAGCACGGGAAAACAAATCACCATCACCAACAAGGGCCCCCTGAGCAAGGGCCGCCTGAGCAAGAAAGACATCAAGAGGATGGTACGGAAAGCAGAAGAATACAAGGTAGAAGACGAGCAACAGAGGGAGAATATAGCGGCCAAGAACGCCCTGGAGTCCTACGCCTTCAACATGAAGAGCAGCCTGCGGGAGGACAACCTGAAGGACAGAGTGAGTGAGGAGGACAGGAAGAAGGTGGAGGAGAAGTGTGAGCAGGCCATCCTCTGGCTGGAGAACATCCAGCTAGCGGAGAAAGAGGAGTACCAACACCAGCTGAACGAATTGAAGAAGCTGTGTATACCCCTCATTCCCCTCATGATGATAAACTTTGCACTTTTGAATATTAATTCCCTCTCTAAAAAAAGAAATCGTTTGAAAGACTTGATTTCTGAAAGAAATATTAGCTTTATGTTTTTAACTGAAACCTGGCTTAATGACGATACTGCTGACAATAAGTTAAGAGAGTCTTGTCCAAAGGGTTTCACCTTTCATCACGTCAATAGACAGGGAAAAGGGGGTGGGGTCGCCGTTATTTATTCTGAGAGATATTCAGTATCGGACCAACTTGACCTTGTTGTTTTTCCATCGTTTGAACATGTAGCATTGAGGATCAAACAGCCTGAAGACCTACTTACTGTGAGTGTCTATCGGCCGCCCAATAATCCAGTAGCACCATTTTATTCTCAGTTTGGAGAAATGTTGAACATGTGTCCCAACGATGATAAAATAATTATAGTTGGGGATTTTAATTTCCGTGTCCAAACAAAACCTTTCCTGAAACTTTTTAATGATCGAAAGTTTCGTCAGCATGTGAAAGAAGCCACCCACATTCTAGAAGGTACACTGGATTTAGTTTTTACCAGGGGTATTGATGTAAGAATTACATCCATTGACCCCTTCCCTCCTTCTGATCATCATTGCATCCATTTTACCACCATTCCAAATGCCCTCCCTCCAATCACCACCGGCTAAGGAGATGACCTTGCTTGCAGTCTCCAAGATTTATCAAGTTTGCAAAACGATTTTACAGAAGTGTTAGAATAGTGTCTATTAGATAAGTACATCCCCCATATATATCTATATTTTATTGTGTGAAGTCCTTATTTTTTAAGTTATTAGTTAAGTTATTAGTTTAATGGTCATTCTTCTTGTCATTTGTTTCATCTTAAAGTTGACATTGTGCTCCACTTATCTTACACAGGCATAATGTAATGCATGAAGTAGGCCTACCGCATTTCCGCCACAAGGTGGCTTTGACCCATTGGTGCACTTTCTGTCCGGTGAAATAGAGTGGCGAAGTCACGCCTCTTCCGGTAGAGCTCATGGGACCTATGAGATCGAAAAATATGAATGGGTGTCAATGGAGAGAAAATAATTATTTTCTGGACCCAGTCTTTATATAACCTGGATTACACATATGTTGTTTGTGGATTTGAATGATAATTTTTCATGCAAAGAAAACTAAAAATTTTCGTGAAGAAGATTGATAATTTTAGGTTTTATGTGAGGCCGCTTTGTGAACTACAGCTCTTCGCTGCTCTCGACGCATATGATATACGTCACAACGCCCGTACTTGGAACTCGGCACAGAGATGGCGATCTCGGCGGCGTTTGGGTTTCCTTCCTGGGACTCCTAAATCCAGCGCAGCCACAGGCGCATAGCTGCGTACGTAGGACAATTTTTGACACAAAATGGTCAAGCAACATTTTAGCTACGTGACATACGCACGTACATCTATATCACGAAAGCAACCCTCAGCAAGCCTGGGACTAGTGCAACTGCACGGTTGCCAGGTGAGACTGATGATGTCCAGCCCAAATATGCTCAAAATCCACCTGGAAGCACCCAATCCCGCCCAATTTTAACTAAATTCTATTGCTTTCTATGGCCAGAAATCTGCAGAAAAACCCACCCAAATACCCTTTTCACCCATTTTTACCCGCAGACGGCCATCCTAAGCAGCTCAATTTTGGTGGGAAACCGCCCAATCTGGCAACACTAGTGATGGTCAGAACACCAGTTATCTCATTATTATGAGATAACCTGGTGACATTTTTATTATTGAGTGAATGCAATGAGCCATCGTAAGAATGAGCTTGGCAAGGATACAAATATGTGGCGAAGAGTTGGCTGGTTACCTCTGCCGTGAATGTTGTATTAGGGTCCGGTGGCAGTACCTACATTTATTGTGCTTTTTTACTTTGTATACCAAGGACTGATTATCAGGAGCCACAATGTACTTTTCTTTTATGTATTTCCATTGTTAGTAATTACCATGTGCATTAATAGGCTATGTATTTTTGTGAACTGTTTAATAATTAGTTAGGATGTAAACAGACATAGTAAAACCTACACATGTTGTAGAGCAGTGTTGAGACATGGCGGACAGAACGTCATTGACAAATGTGTCGCAATGTCTGTTCTGTATGTTTACAGAACCCAATAAAAAAAACTATTCTTCAAGTCACTCTTGAGTTTAATTATTCAAGTGTGCTACAGAAGCAGAGAGACGATGAAGGAAAAGCAAACAGCCAGACTTTTCTTCTGACAAATGTACTCATTGTAAGTCGCTTTGAATAAAAGCGTCTGCTAAATGCCCTAAATGTAGATATAAAAGACATGTTCATCTACACTTTCAACATGTAAAGTAGGGCCTGGCATGCAGTTCCGCAGAAAGAGTCCACACCCCACAGCCCACCACGTGGTGGTGGGTGCTGGCGTTATTCAGGACCGTTTGTTTTGCCTGTTGTAACTTTTAAAATTGAACACGTTTTGTACACATCTTTTACCATAACTCAAAAACATTTCTAGTTTATTTACCCGATAACCATTCTCTGAAGCAAATTCTCAACAAAATTAACCACGTTAAACGTACAAAAAAACAAGCATTCAAATACAATAAAACCATTAAAAAATCACAAGCTTTTATGTTTATAGTTGTAAAGTCTTTTAAAGGTCTGGGTCTATGTCACGTGACTGTTTCTGCTTGAAAAAACAAATATGTCTGACATATTCTCAGTTGAATTAAATTGTTTGAGATGGATCCAGCATTAAAATGTGGTTTGACGTTTGAGTTTGTTATTACGAAGGTTAACGCACACATTTTAAGAGAATAAATTCCCGTCTGCTCTCACTCAATGTGGAGAATTCAGGTAGATCCCACATTCCATCTTAAGAAATTAGAACCTTGATCTGGTTCTCAATTCCTTATTCCTATAATGCAGCTTGCCATGATCATACACACTGAGCATGAAGAATAACCTCTCACACATGAGGGGGTCATTGCCTCGGGGGCACTCGGGGAGGCGCTGTTCCGTCTCGATTTCCCCGACACCTGTCTGGATAGGGTTCTCCATTTAATAACTCCCTTTGAATAAAACTGAGAAACCTATGTAAGGAGGTTGGGGGGGAAATGGGGTGAAGAAAACCTACAGGATTCCTTCTGATCGGGTGGAAAGCAACAGTGAATAACAAAGGAGGAGCCAGATACCACGGGCACGTTTTTATTGTTTATAACAATCAGGACATTAAAATGTTTGCACGAACTAAAATACGAAGTGTAAAATGAGTCAAAAATGTAGATTAAAGGAAATTGTATATAGGGCTTTCCTCAACTCTTTCGCGTGCTGGCGTCCTCGTCACTTTGGTCATGGTTATAATATTTATATTATTTACGGGTTAGCTGTAAATTAAAAATGCTTTGTGTGTTCATTGTGTGTGGGTGTGTCTGGGTGTGGACGTGATGGCGCTGTCACACTAAATTTGTACCGGCTGCCAAATTTGTACCGGGCGCGTCATCCATACGTAATCCATTCCAAACCTGCCTGTCAGCAGATGATCGCGTCGTCCGTTGCCGGGCAGGTTTCAAAACATTTGCGCTCATGTTGCCAAAGACGAAATAACATAATACAGTTAACGGACCGCTAGATAATGTAATGTTTTGTTGGGTTCCTTAATAAACACACGATGTATCCTGGAACAGACATCAACATGCAGCGCGCCAATCCAACTGCGCATGCTCCGTGTGACGGTCTAATAACTGATGTTGATATCATTACAGATAACACTTGTTTTTACTTTATATTTGTGTTGTATTTAATTGTTTAATCAAATTTAGCAAGTAAACTGAGTGTTTAAAGAAGGTCAAGGACGAAATAGCACAATACAGATAACGGATCGCTAGATAGAAGGTTCGCGAATGTTCACGTCATTCGACGCGATGGCAACGGACGAAGCGATCATCCGTTGCCAGGCAGATTTGGAGTGGATTACGTATGGATGACGCGCCCGGTACAAATTTGGCAGCCGGTACAAATTTAGTGTGGCAGCGCCAGTGTGTCAGGCTCGCCGTCAGGTGCTCTACCTGTTGTGTTTGTTTTTGCTGCTTTTAACGCTTGTACATAACATCAACGCTCTTCTGGTCTATGATCGCCAAACGTTGCTAGATCTGAGAAATGCTGCTATAAATTTTCAAGGGGGTATACCTTTCCCACCGGATCTCCCGGCCGACCTCCGCCGCACGCTTGCTCCACTACCTCGGAGAAGAAGGTACCGGCGACGGGGGAAACGTAGCGGCTATCTCGTGAAGCTGAGGTTGGGGTTGGCACGTCCTGATCGATATGGTGCTGCCTAGGGATGCACCGATCCGATATTTGTATCGGTATCGGTACCGATATTGAAGACATTTCTAGATCGGGTATCGGTGACAAATGGGCCGATCCATATTTAAAAAAAATAATAATATTTTTTTTTTACGTTTATGTACATACTTGAATCCTATTCCTGCTACCTTGCTGCTTTGATAATTGAATTTCCCACGAAAATGTTCTCACGGGATTAATAAAAGTGTATCTATCTATCTATTGGCTGATCTATTCAGTTTCTATGCTGTGAGTTTCTACGCTGTGAGTGACGTCATAAACAAGCAACACGCCGTGCGGAGCCTACAGTGATTGCAAAATGGAGCGAGCAAAAGGATCTGCTATCTGGAGCTATTTCACTTTACCTAAGCCAGCAAGCTCCACGGCTACATGCAACATATGCAAAGTAAATGTCCCGAGGGGTGGTACTAAACCTTCTAGCTTTAATACCACAAACCTTATAAAGCACCTCCAAAAATTCAAGTCTCATGATCCCAGTCTTTTCCCCTCAATGAAACTTACAGTTTGTAGCCATAATTTCGCGCTGTTTTTCTATATCGGTATCGGATCGGTATCGGCCGATACTAAACTCAGATATCGGTATCGGTATCGGAGGTGAAAAAAGCGGATCGGTGCATCCCTAGTGCTGCCCCTCGCCTGTGTGTCTCTCAGCGCTTCCTGGATCCTGCTGCTTCCTCTCTGGTGAAGCTGACGGGCTGCGATGAGGCCTTCCAGCCCCACCGTCCCTGCTCCCCTTGTTTAGGCTGGCGTGGAGCAAATCTGGAGTATCTTCGGCCCCTGGCTCGCGCCCCATCGTCAGCTGGTTGTCCGCCGGCTCCTGCTAGATTTGGCTTGGTTAACGCCAGATCACTTGGAAATAAAGCTTTTATAAGTGCGGGTGAGTCCGGAGTCTTTTCTGATCTTCTACCTGACGAGTGCTCCTATTTCAATTCTCCCCGGTCGTCTGGTCGAGGAGGAGGAATTGCGACTGTTTATAAGAGTGACTTTAAATGCAAACAAATATCGCGGCCATCCCCCGCGAGCTTCGAACTGAGCTTATTTGAGCTGGGTCATCCCCACACTGTGTTGTGTGCTGTGATTTATCGTCCTCCCAAATATAACAAAGACTTTTTGATGGACTTCTCTGTATTCCTGTCGGATATTATGCCGAATTATGACCGGGTCCTCATCGTGGGGGATTTTAACATTCACGTCTGTTGTCCTGAGAAGAACTCATTGGCGAGAGACTTTTTAAATATCATTGACTCGTTTGACATTGTCCAAGCTGTACTTGGGCCGACACATGAACGCGGTCATACACTTGACCTCGTCTTATCCTATGGTTTGCCCGTTTGCAATCTGGAGATCTGTGATGCCTTTTTCTCTGATCATATGCCTGTTCTGTTTGAAGCCGCTGTGAACCGTTTGACAGCTAAACCTTGCGCAGTCGCTCGCAAATGTCGGGTTATGAACCCCTCCACTGCCGCACGTTTTTCCACTGTTTTCAACCAGAACTGTGTTATTCCTGAAAATGTGTCAGATGATACTGAGTCACTGAACTGTTGGTTTCTCAACTGCTGTCAAACTGCCTTAGACATTGTGGCTCCACATAAAATCAGATGGCAAAAAACTAAATCGGAGGCTGAACCCTGGTTGAATGAAACCACCAGGGCTTCTAGACAGGAGTGTAGAAGAGCTGAGAGAAAGTGGAAATAGGACAAACTACAAGTGTCTTTCCAAATTATGCGAGATTGCTGGCGCCACTACCAGTCGTCTGTGAGAGAGGCCAAAAGAAAATATTTTTCTGAGATCATTTTGTTAAATTCTCACAAACCTCGTGTATTGTTTAAGGTAATTAACTCTGCTCTGAATGCACCACAGGCGTTGCAAATTGAGGGGTCTCCTGCTGTGTGTGAAGACTTTCTCAGGTTTTTCATTGACAAAGTGACATCTGCTAGAGCACTTATTTCTCCACCTGCTATTGATCCCTCAGTCTCAGCTCCATGCTCTGTGTTCTTAGAGATGTTTGAGCCTGTAACCTTGTCCTTTGTGGAGGAGATTGTTGGCCACCTGAAGCCCTCAGGTTCTCCAGCAGATATTGTTCCTCCTCGACTTTTTAAGGAGATTTTTCCAACTATTGGACCTTCTTTTACTGCTGTCATTAACAGTAGCCTATCATCGGGAGTCGTGCCGGCTCAATTTAAACATGCTGTTGTGCAACCCTTGTTAAAAAAACCTGGACTCGATCCTACTGCTTTGTCTAATTTCAGACCTATCTCCAAACTGTCTTTTCTGTCAAAAGTCCTGGAAAAGATTGTTCACTGTCAACTCATGGACTTTATAAATGGACAGAACATTATAGAGATTTTCCAATCTGGTTTTAAAACATTACACAGCACAGAATCAGCGCTGCTTAGAGTTTTTAATGATATATTTTTAGCTACTGACTCTGGCCATAGTGTTGTCCTTGTGCTCCTAGATTTGACTGCAGCCTTCGACACAGTAGACCATGACATCCTCATTGCTCGTCTGGAGCAGTGGGTGGGTGTCAGAGGCACAGCACTACAATGGTTCAGGTCTTATTTAACCCAGCGGTCTTTCTGTGTTAGCCTTGCTGAGCATGTGTCCTCCACTGTCCCGCTATTACATGGGGTTCCGCAGGGTTCGGTGCTTGGCCCCCTTTTATTTTCCCTTTATTTACTCCCACTTGGCTCAATTCTTAGGAAGCATGGTATTTCTTTTCATTGCTATGCTGATGACAGCCAGATTTATGTTCCTCTTAGAAAGGCAGAAGCATACAGTATTAAGCCTTTGTTAGACTGCCTGCAAGACATTAAAGCTTGGATGTCCCTAAACTTTTTAAATTTTAATGAAAAAAAGACAGAGGTTATAGTTTTCAGTGGCTCTGGTGTGTCCCCCCTGGTTGACCTAGGCTACCTGGAACAGTTCCGTAGGCCAATCTTAAATAACCTGGGGGTTAAGGTGGACACTGACCTCAAATTTGACACCCAGGTAAAAGCTGTGGTGAAGTCCAGCTTCTTCCAGCTAAGGCAGCTGGCAAAAATTAAACCAATGCTTCAGAGACAATATCTTGAAACAGTAATCCATGCGTTTGTGACCACCCGGCTGGACTACTGTAATGCACTTTACATGGGGATTAGTGAGGCCTCCATTGCCCGCCTCCAATTAGTTCAAAATGCCGCAGCTCGTCTCTTGACTAACACTAGAAAGTACGACCACATTACACCTATTCTGGCTTCATTGCACTGGCTACCTGTACGTTTTAGGATTCATTTTAAAATACTTTTATTTGCGTTTAAAGCCTTAAATGGCCTTGCCCCACCATACCTCTCCGAGCTGCTAAAACCCTACACTCCTAGCCGTTCTCTTAGGTCAGCTGACCAGCTGTTTTTGGCCACACCCCGTACCAGGCTAAAACACAGAGGAGAACGTGCCTTTGCGGTAGCAGCCCCAAAATTGTGGAACACTTTGCCACTCCATATTAGACAAACTACATCCCTGTGTCTCTTTAAAACCTTGGTAAAAACGCACCTTTTTTATTTGGCCTTTGGACACTAGATGGCGTGTTGATGTGATGTAGAAGTGTTGGGTGGGTCATGTGTTTTTACTTATTTTATACTTATTTTATCTCTTTTTCTGTGTGAAGCACTTTGGAAACCTATGTGTTTGTTTAAACTGTGCTATATAAATAAAGTGGATTGGATTGGATTGTATTAAACTTGGTGTGCCGCTGGACGAATAGTTCAGTAAGTCAAGTTTCTTGTTTCTGTCACAGATCTGGTTCTGCGCCATGCATCCCAGCAGCAGGATCAGCCCCTTGGACTGATCTGTTTATTTGGTTTTGTTTGTGCGGTCTGAGCCTGTGTGTGTGTGTGTGTGTGTGTGTGTGTGTGTGTGTGTGTGTGTGTGTGTGTGTGTGTGTGTGTGTGTGTGTGTGTGTGTGTGTGTGTGTTCGACTTCAACATATTTTTTTTCAGATTAAATTATTGTTTAAATGTTGTAACGATCCGAACTGTCAACATTATGTTAATTTCTTTATAAATGTTGCTATTATGAAGACATAACCATCAATTCTAACACTTATATTTTATCTGTAAACTCCCATATAGAACATCTATATCCCCTGCATATCCTTTATCTGTATATTTTAATGACATGTTTTTTTGTTAACTGTTTCACACTTCAGGATGCCTTGACTTAAAGCAGTTCACGGCTACCACAGCTCCAGTTCGCTAATGTGCGTGTGACTAATAATATTAAAAAAACGAACAAAACAGATTTGTTCAGTATTGCAGCAGGCAAGGTGGGACCACCGCTGTAGTATATTGGTTACCCCCCGACTGAGTATGCCTAAAAGTAATAAGGTGTACAGAATAATATTGTGCATATTGTGTATTAATTGATTGTTTATATATGGTCTGCATGTCTGGCTGCCTCTCAATCTGTCTGTTTGTGTCTGCCTCGCCATGTGCATGTCTGTCTGTATGCCTCTCTGTGCGTTTGTCTTGTCTGTCTGTCCGTCCGCCCGCCTTCCTTTCCATTTGTCATCTGTCTATCTGTATGTCCTCCTGCCTGTCTTGCTCTCAACCTGTGTGTCTGTCTCTCTCTCCCCCAGGATGCGGAGGCGATCTACCTGTGGCTGAGGGAGTTCCAGTTGGAGCAGTACACGGGGAACTTCATCAACTCTGGCTACGACGTTCCCACCATCAGCAGGATGACTCCCGAGGTAGCGCTCACTCTGATCCCCAGTGTCACGTTGTGGTACTCCCACCAGGGGGGAGTGCCAGCAGGCAGCTGTGGAGAGCAGGCCAGAGCTGGCTTCCAGGGGCCCACCATCGTGGTTTTCCGCGTAGACCGCGTACCATTAAAGGAAAAATCCGGGGTAAAATCTGGGATATGGGATATGTTTAATATGGTAACGAGTTGGGATGTTCGTTTGGGAGCAAAAAAGTGTATAGAGGCATTCTTCAGTTGGCTGTTTTTAGCCGATTCTAACAAAACGCTATAAACTTGGAACGATGGGGGCATTTGTTATGGTAAAAACTAAATCGCTATTATAAACCATTTAAAAGGCTAGAAGTAGCCCGACACTTCTTTGGTAGTATAATAAGGGTCTTAACATATAAAACGAGGCATTGGTAACTTTGTAAGTGTACAGATATTTATTAAAAAGGACATTTTATATAATCTACTGATGGTATTGTGTGCATAAAATGTCCTTTTTAATAAACAATCTGTACACTTACAAAGTTATCTAACTTCTATATTCTACTGCTAGCCTTTTAAGCGGTTTAAAATAGCGATTTAGTTTTTACCATAACACATGCCCCTATCGTTCCAAGTTTATAGCGTTTTGATAGAATCGGCTAAAAACAGCCAACTGAAGAATGCGTCTGCATACGTTTTTTGTTCTCCTAAACGAACGGTCCAACTCGTTATCATACCAAACATATCCCAAATCCATTTTACACCGGATTTGTCCTTGCTATGTAAATATAAATACGTTCATGCAAGGTCACAAAATGACTGCATAAAGTTAGACTGAGTGGAATATGTTTGCAAAAAAAGAAAAGGATACATTATGAGACATTTTCCAGTTTTTCCCTTATAAGCGTGAATTTATTCCACATTGGAGAAGCAATAAAATAGAGATCCCTTTTGTTGTAGTTTATTTTATCTTGTAGCTGTTAATACACATACAAATTCATTGTTCAATAATTTATTATAACCAGGGGCGGATCTAGCCATTTTTGGGCCCTAGGCAAAATATAGACATGGGGCCCTCATTTTTGAAACACGTACACAAAACAAATAACCATCCCAATACTCTTAGAATCGCAATAAACCCATAGTGCACTGCCACTCAACTCTCCACAGTAAAATCAGTTTCAGATTTCTCCAGCCTTTGCCAAAATTACATGTTTATTATTCAAACGAGAGAGAGAGAGAGAGAGAGAGAGAGAGAGAGAGAGAGAGAGAGATTAGAATTTCCATTCTCTGCCAGAGATACAAAATGATCTTGCACTTAACAGAACTAAAATACAAAATGGATATGAGTCTATGAAAACCACCATTTACATTTAAACAGGACTAATGAAAAGATTTTGTGTGTGGACAGGAATAACAGTGGCTGTGTGTGTGAGTGAGAGACAGGCAAAGCAGTGGTTCAGTGTGAGAGAGAGAGAGAGAGAGAGAGAGAGAGAGAGAGAGAGAGAGAGAGAGAGAGAGAGAGAGAGAGAGAGAGAGAGAGAGAGAGAGAGAGAGAGAGAGAGAGAGAGAGAGAGGGGTGTGCAAGTGGTTAAGTTCTCCATCTTCAAATGTCCATTTTCCCTGTTGCCTTCACCATTTCATGTGAGTAAAACAGTGTGTGTGTGTGTGTGTGTGTGTGTGTGTGTCTGTGTGTGAGTGAGAGAGAGAGAGTATGTGAGTGAGTGACTGAGTAATCATATTCTGGACTAGTCCAATGCACAATGGAGGGGGGCATGTGTGCTGGAAAATTATTATTTAGGCATTAGTTCGGCGTTATGTTGATATTTTTGTTATTTTTTTCTACTAGAAATGTGTTTGTTTTTTTTACTTTACATAAGTAATGGCTGGGGGGGTCAGATTTGAGGGCCCCTAATAAAGACAGATTTGGTTGGGGCCCTAGGCACTTGCCTAGGTTTGCCTAATGGAAGATCCGCCACTATAACAGGAACATAATGGTATAATGTTTTACCTCTACAAGTAGTCTAGTCTAATCGAGAAGTTTTTTAATGATGATTTTGATTGTGCTAAAATAAAAATGGTAAATGGACTGCATTTATGTAGCGCTTTTCTAACTAGTAGCCAGTCAAAGCACTTTACAGTGTTGCCTAAAATTCACTAATCTCTGCCACATTCACTCACAGACGGCGGTGTCAACCATGCAAGGCGACAGCCAGCTCATCGGGAGCAGTAAGGGAGAGGGGTCTTGCTCAGGACCACCTCAAGGGGATCGAACTAGCAACCTACCGGTTACCAGCCAACTGGCTCCACCTCCTGAGGATGCCGCAAAATCAATATTTTTTTAAAATAGGCCGTTCTTCCACTCTGTGGAAGATGTGTCCTTGTTGGGTCCGTCCTACTTCACCCTGCACATCACTGAATTGAAATAACTCAATAACAGTGTTCTGTCCACTCTAACTGGCTGTGTCGCTGTGACGTGAACTAGCATATCTTGACTGGCTGGGTGGCACGTGTGGGAGAGGTTTTGGGAGGGTCATAGATAGTAAGATACAGTCTGGCCAGCATTGCAGCGGTCAGCAGCTCATTTTAAGATACAAGCTAGTTAAAATGTTACAACCTTCCGGTTACCAGCCAACCCGCTCTACCTCCTGATCATGCTGCCCATTTAATAAATTTAAGTGAAATGAATTCCAGGTTGGAGGTTTGGGATTAAACATCATACACAATGTAATTATGACGAGGGATTAAACTGAGATTAAGGATATACACATTCTTATCTTGTTTATCGTATATATATTAACCGGCCAGAGACGTTTTGGTGTCTGATATAACTAAACTCTATGACTAACAGTATAATCATAGAGGGGTACCTCAGATCGAGGTGACCTTCGACATCGACGCAGACGGCATTCTGAACGTGTCTGCTGTGGACAAGAGCACGGGCAAATAGAACCAGATCACCATCACCAACGACAAGGGCCGCCTGAGCAAGGAAGACATCGAGAGGATGGTGAAGGAAGCAGACCAATACAAAGAAGAAGACGAGCAACAGAGGGAGAATATAGCGGCCAAGAACGCCCTGGAGTCCTACGCCTTCAACATGAAGAGCAGCCTGCGGGAGGACAACCTGAAGGACAGAGTGAGTGAGGAGGACAGGAAGAAGGTGGAGGAGAAGTGTGAGCAGGCCATCCTCTGGATGGAGAACAACCAGCTAGCGGAGAAAGAGGAGTACCAACACCAGCTGAAGGAGTTGGAGAAGCTGTGTAGCCCCATGGACTGAATGGAATATGATCAATATGACCGTTATGGATTAAAAGGTTATTTCTTGGTCCCCCTCCTCGTGGTTCTGCAGGTCTTCCACTCTTTACCTTTCTATATACCTACCTGTCTACCTCACTCTACATAAGAAGGATAAAACCTTTTTTTCGTTCAAATGCTGCATAATGACTAAGCACTCGGCCACATGTGATGTAAATGCATTCATGCAAGGACACAAAATGACTTTAAAAGTTGGCCTGAATGGAATTTAAAAAAGGTTTCCTTTTTATCCCTTATAAGGGTCAATTGATTTCACCAACCTTTAGTTTTTATATCCTCTCTCTCTCTCTCTCTCTCTCTCTCTCTCTCTCTCTCTCTCTCTCTCTCTCTCTCTCTCTCTCTCTCTCTCTCTCTCTCTCACTCTCTCTCTCACTCTCTCGTTGGCGGTACAATGCTTACAGAAGATCACTCAGATACTCTCTGAAGTTTGCTAGCCCTAGCTCTGGCTTGTGGTAACCTGCTCTCCCCTTTAACCCCAAGCACTCCTGCCTCGTTATCGTTAACGGGAGTAAGTCCATGAAAGGCTTGGGAGTGGAGCCAGCAGGCTGCCAAATATCCCCCTTCAATCACCACTCCCCTCACTTCTCCCTGGCGTCTGCCTGAATACATATACAAATAAAATATGCAAATACGACAGGGGTGGCCAATGGGGTGGCCGGGATGCAGTCCCCTGGCCACACCCTAGATCTGCCACTGCTTACTGTTTATAGAATGTACCTCTGTTTCTTCTCATTCCTCTGACCTCTTATGTGTGAAAATGTGGTCTATTTCTTTCCCATTAGAACGATTTAAAGCTACTTTAAACATGCTTAGAGAGGAAAAAGTGCTGCTGGCGCAGTGTTTAACTTATTCAATGATTGTTTTAGACTGACGATCTCGCTCTCTCGGGATGGAAGGTGATTTGGTGAACCTGTTCTGCTGGTTTGTCATCCTTTCTCTCTGATGCTCACCTCTGTTGGTTTGTATTTTTACCCTTTTTTTTTATTAAGGTTGTTCCGGTTATGTCTCGCCCAGATTGTTCCGTGAAGCCGAACGACTCATTATCGAAATATGATTACTATTGCAGACTTAAGAAACAAATTAATAACTGCACGATATCTATTTAGTTTCTCACATGGGAGAAACTAATCACACAGGATGACACATCATTAAAAGACGGCTACACCTTATGGCCTACGTCACCCTAATGTGGGCACTAACTAGGATGTAATGAGGACGATCTAGAGGACAAAGGTTTAGTATAAAAGAACCAACAGTACCGTCAGCTGACCACAAGAAGCCTGAAACGATCAACAAGACCCGGAAGACCGACAAGTAAGCAAACCCTTATTTCTAGGTTCCACGTTTTGTTAAACAAGCATATTTCCATAGGTTATTTATCCACTTGAGCCTGGAGCTATGCAATTTTGATAACATTCACTGAACTTAAATTTAATTTAGAATATTGACAATTGATGATTGTCATCATCAATGTGACATAAGGCAGTATCAGAAAGATTCAAAGTGTATTTAGATACACAAAGCATGTATACAGTTTGTTCAAGGGAAGATCCCGCCCCTGCCATGAAGACTCAAGAGTCTATAGTTTAAACTCCTGAGCCTGTTCTAAAGCTGTGGACGAAAGCAGTTAAGACTCTAAACAGTTATTGTCTACAATTTTACAACTGCCACAGAGTTTCAGTGCCAACAAATAAGAGTGAAGATAAATGGACGTGTACACAGAAGTGTGGAAATTTACTGGCACACACGGTCATGAAAGAGATGACACATACGTGAGATATGAGAGTGACATGTCTGGTACAGAAGTTGAGATTGTCCGGACAAGGACATTGATTAGTTGCAAGTTACATGAGGATTTTCTTCAAGAAAATTAATGACTATTGTTTTGTATCTTATGCTGCTTGCTTATCTTACTTGACATTTTGTGCTTTGGCAATGTGAATGTTGGCCTAATATGTCAATGCCAATAAAGTCCTTTGAAATTTTAGACAATCTTGAAAGATGATTGCAGGCTTAAAGGTAAAGAAACGCTTTATTTTTAAGTAAAAGTGAATTTTGAAAGACTTGCCATAGATTGATTATTAACAGTTTGACACTATGCATCTCTACCTCTCTCTAGCGTAGAGTTTTCTCGATTTAAAAAGTCAGTTAATCTAATAATATAGATGCATAATCATACTTCGAAAAATATTGGTATAGCTGTATTATTAGATAAACCCTATAGATTATAACATACTTTTTTACAGATTACATTATTATTTAAATTTTGTAACTATTGGAACTGTCAACATTCTTTTAATTTCTTTATAAATGTCGCTATTATGAAGACATAACGATTAAGAATTTCTAACACTTATCTTTTAACTGTAAACTCCCATACAGCTATCCCCATACTCCCTTACTCATCCAAGGCTTATGGTGCCGCAATGCAGGCCTCCATGCAGGCTGCCTACCCCATCCGTGGCAGGACAGCCCTTTCCCTGGGCATCGAGACGGACGGAGGAGTCATGGCGCCCCTGATCAAACGGAACACCACCATCCCCACCAAACAGAATCAGAACTTCGCCACCTACACCGACCACCAGCCCGGAGTCCTGATCCGTGTCTTTGAAGGAGAGAGAGCCATGACCAAGGACAACATCCTGCTAGGCAGGTTGGAGCTGTCGGGGATCCCGCCCGCTCTGGGATTAGTACATCGGCTCGTGGTGACCTTCGACATCGACGCAGACGGCATTCTGAACGTGTCTGCTGTGGACAAGAGCACGGGAAAACAAATCACCATCACCAACAAGGGCCGCCTGAGCAAGGAAGACATTGAGAGGATGGTTCAGGAAGCAGACCAACACAAGGTAGAAGACGAGCAACAGAGGGAGAACATAGCGGCCAAGAACACCCTGCTATACTACGCCTTCAACACGAAGAGCAGCCTGCGGGAGGACAACCTGAAGGACAGAGTGAGTGAGGAGGACAGGAAGAAGGTGGAGGAGAAGTGTGAGCAGGCCATCCTCTGGCTGGAGGACATCCAGCGAGCGGAGAAAGAGGAGTACCAACACCAGCTGAAGGAGTTGGAGAAGCTGTGTCAGCCCATCATCCCCATGCCGATAAACTTTGCACTTTTGAATCTTCGAGGCCTCTATGATGATAAAATGGCTCATTTGAAAGGTTTGATTTCTGAAAAAAATATTAGCTTTATGTTTTTAACTGAAACCTGGCTTAAAGACAGTAATGCTGACAATACGTTGAGAGCGTCTTGTCCGAATGGTTTCACCTCTCATCACGTCAATAGACAAGTTAGAAAAAATGGTGGGGTCGCCGTTATTTATTCTGAGAGATATTCAGTATCGGAACCACTTCAATTTGGGTCATTTCTTTCGTTTGAATACATAGCATTGAAGATCGAACTGCCTGAAGACCTGCTTACTGTGACTGTCTATCGGCCACCCAAAAGTAAACCAAAAAGACCCCAATGTTCTAATAAAGACTTCTATCTTCAGGTTAGGGAAATGTTGTCCCGCATGTGGCCCAAACATTCTAAAATCATTATAGTTGGGGATTTTAATTTCCATGTCAACAAGAAACCTTGTAAGCCTTTCCTGAATGTTTTTAATGACCTGGAATTTATTCAGCGTGTGGATAAACCCACCCACAACCTAGGAAATACACTGGATTTAATTTTTACTAGGGATATTGATGTAAGAATTACATCCATTGACCCTTTCCCCCGCTCTGATCATCGTTGCATCCATTTTACCACAAATCCCAATACCTTTCCTCCAATCACCACCGGCTTAGGAGAGGACCTTCCTGTTTGAGTGCAAGACTTAAGTGTGTAAAAGGATTTTATAGGAACCAAGAGACGATGAAGGAAAAGCAAACAGTCACACTTTTCTTCTGACAAATGTACTTGTTGTAAGTCGCTTTGAATAAAAGCGTCTGCTAAATGCCCTAAATGTAAATATAAACTAAATGTTCATCTACACTTTTAACATGTAAAGTAGAGCCTGACCAGCAGCTCAGAAGAAAGAGTACACAAACCCCACAGCCCGCCACGTGTTGGTGGGGGCTGGCATTATTCAAGACTCTATGTCTGTTGTAACCAAATTTGATTTGTTCTATCAAAAATAAAACTTTTTAAATTGAATACATTTTGTACACATCTTTTACCATAACTCAAAAACATTTCTAGTTTTCATACTTTACCCAAGAACCATTCTGTAAAGCAAATTCTCAACAAAATTAACCATGGTAAACGTACAAAAATATAAGCATTAAAATACAATAAGAATATTAAACCATTACAAGCATTTTATGTTTTAAATCTTCTTGCGCGAGCACGTGCATCGGACATGCCCATAAGGCGAAGCCTAGATGGCTAAGCCGACAATTATAGAACTAGAGATATAATAACATAAGTAATCGATCTTCATTTTTTTGGCCCATGCTTTTTTATAGGCCTGCGTCTATGTCACGTGACTGTTTCTGTTTGAAAAAGCAAATATGTCTGACATATTCCCAGTTGGATTCAATTGTTTGAGATGGATCCAGCATTAAAATGGGGTTTGACGTTTGTGTTTGTTATTACGAAGGTTAACACACACATTTTAAGAGAATACATTTCCGTCTGCTCACACTCAATGTGGAAAATTCCGGTAGATCCCACATTCCATCTTAAGAAATTAGAACCTTGATCTGGTTCTCTATTCCTTATTCCTATAATGCAGCTTGCCATGATCATACACACTGAGCATGAAGAATAACCTCTCACACATGAGGGGGTCATTGCCTCGGGGGCACTCGGGGAGGCGCTGTTCCCTCTGGATTTCCCCGACACCCTTCTGGATAGGGTTCTCCATTTAATAACTCCCTTTGAATAAAACTGGGAAACATTATGTAAAAAAAATATGTAACATATGTAAAAAAATAAAATAAACATATGTAAAAAATATGAAAATATGTAAGGAGGTTGGGGGGAAAGGAAAGAGAAAACCTACAGGATTCCCTCTGATCGGGTGGAAAGCAACAGTGAATAACCAAGGAGGAGCCAGACACCAAGGGCACGTTTAAATTGTTTATAATAATCAGGACATTAAAATGTTTGCACTAACTAAAATACGAAGGGTAAAATGAGTCCAAAATGTCGATTAAAGGAAATTGTATATAGGGCTTTCCTCAACTCTTTCGCGCGCTGGCGTCCTCGTCACTTTGGTCATGGTTATAATATTTATATTATTTACGGGTTAGCTGTAAATTAAAAATGCTTTGTGTGTTCATTGTATTAAACTTGGTAGGCCTATGCCGCTGGACGATTAGTTATCAGTTATCTCTCAATTTCCTGTATGGTGACAGGGCGTATGAAGCCTGTATCATTCAGTAAGTCACGTTTCTTGTTTCTGTCACAGATCTGGTTCTGCGCCATGCATCCCAGCAGCAGGATCAGCCCCTTGGACTGATCTGTTTATTTGGTTTTGTTTTGGAGTGCGGAGTGAGACTGTGTGTGTGTGTGTGTGTGTGTGTGTGTGTGTGTGTGTGTGTGTGTGTGTGTGTGTGTGTGTGTGTGTGTGTGTGTGTGTGTGTGTGTGTGTGTGTGTGTGCGTGCGTGCGTGCGTGCGTGCGTGCGTCTGTGTTTGTTTGTGTTCGACTTCAAATCTTTTTTTTTTACAGATTACATTATTGTTTAAATGTTGTAACGATCCGAACCGATAACATTATGTTAATTTCTTTATAAATGTTGCTATTATGAAGACATAACCCTAAATTCTAACACTTATATTTTATCAGTAAAATCCCATATAGCACATCTATATCCCCTGCATATCCTTTATCTGTATATTTTAATGACATGGTTATTTGTTACCGGTTTCACACTTGAGGATGCCTTGACTCAAATCAGTTCACGGCTACCACAGACTTCTGCTCCAGTTCGCTAATGCGCTAATAATATTTAAAAAATGAACAAAACGGATTGTTCTGTATTGCAGCAGGAACGCCACGCAGGCAGCCTGTGGACCACCAGAGGGCGCCAGAGCATGGCTTCACCCAGCAGTTTGTCCACCAACAGCAGCTACTGGCAAGGTGGGACCACCGCTATAGTATATTGGTTACCTCCCGACTGAGTATGCCTAAAAGTAATAAGGTGTACAGAATAATATTGTGTATATTGTGTATTAATTGATTGTTTATATATGGTCTGCATTTCTGGCTGCCTCTCAATCTGTGTTTGTGTCTGCCTCGCCATGTTCATGTCTGTCTGTATGCCTCTCTGTGCGTTTGTCTTGTCTGTCCGTCCGCCCGCCTTCCTTTCCATTTGTCATCTGTCTATCTGTATGTCCTTCTGCCTGTCTTGCTCTCAACCTGTGTGTCTGTCTCTTTCTCCCCCAGGATGCGGAGGCGATCTACCTGTGGCTGAGGGAGTTCCAGTTGGAGCAGTACACGGGGAACTTCATCAACTCTGGCTACGACGTTCCCACCATCAGCAGGATGACTCCCGAGGTAGCGCTCACTCTGATCCCCAGTGTCATGTCTCATAATGTATCCTTTTCTTTTTTTGCAAACATTCCACTCAGTCCAACTTTATGCAGTCATTTTGTGACCTTGCATGAACGTATTTATATTTACATAGCGAGGACAAATCCGGTGTAAAATGGATTTGGGATATGTTTGGTATGATAAGAAGTTGGACCGTTCGTTTAGGAGAAGAGAAGAAGGAAGATTCTACGCATGCACTCAGACATGGCGGTGTTGTGTGATAGTGTAGCACAGCACCACCTAGCCGCCTGGCATGCTTTCAGGTTGAAAAAGGTTGGTGACCCCTGGTCTAGACAGACAACTGTCTCATGCTGCCCCCTGTCCTTGTCTAGATTAATCTGTTACATGGCAGTTAGACCAAGACACAATGATTTAGGTGTCTGTTTCAGGCCCTTATACTCAAGTTACACGATGTCTTGACAAAAAGATGTCACTTTAAGGTTCAAATCATCTGGAATACCAACATAACCGGCAGGTTTTGGTTCTTACTTTGCATCTAACTCAAACTTCTTTCTGAATATTAATCTCTAGAATCAGACGCATTTATAAAACCCTGTTTTATAATTAAATTTTCCCAAAATGTCATATTCAAGCTAAACATGATAAAAAAGATTCACAGGCTACAAAAATAATCGAAAATTCACCAAAATCGCAACATAAAATCTTTAGACCAACCCTCACAAAAATCATCACACAGAATTTGTTTTACTTAGTTCCATTTGAGGAATATTGGCCAATAAGTTGGAGCAGTTAGCCCATTTTTCTTATATGATCATTTTGTTATTGTATAAAAAAACATACAACCATTTTTATGTGGATACCAATACCCCCCACTACTAATAAACCCAAAATCTGGTACTGCACCCAAAGGTGGCGCTTTTTAAAAAAATTATGAACTACCCTAATTTCTCATTACGAGATTGACCTGGACTCAAAATTCTTTCATCATATTAATCTCTAAAATCAGATGCATCTTTTCCACCCTGGTCTTCTGCTCTAATTTTTTTTACTTTTCCCACAATTTCATAGAAAAGCTAAACATCGACAGTCTGAACCCATTTTGCCTATATGACCAAATTTCGTTAATGTATAACCACCATACGGCTTTCAGTAGGTGAATACCATTAACAGTGCAAATTTTCAGATCTGTATTCTTTTAAGAAAGCCCTTAATTCTCTTGTGAAATGTGTGCTTGGAGTTTTCTTGATGTTGTGTGCTTATCAATCGACATTTTCACGATAAGAATGAGGCTTCTTGCAGTTCAGTAATGTCAGTGTCTCAACGGGATATTGCCGTGAACTGGTGATCCTTAGGTTGAGAGATCGAATCCTGATTAAAGTATTAAGAAAAAGCTGAACTAGACATTCTGTCATTGCCACTCATTTAAGAAACACAACATTGAACAGCACTTGAAATTCATCAGGCAATCAACATTCATTCTCATTAGTTTCCAAGAATCGGTCTGCCAAGAAACATTATGGCATTAGGGGAACTTCTTCGTTAACCATTTTCCATCATAATTAACTGTCATATTTACATTTCTTCCGTTAGTGTTCTTGACTACAAAGGTTTAATTTCCCCAGAATTTCAAAAATGTTCAGTTATATACTTTTAAGAAAACCCTTAATTCACTTGAGAAAAGTGTGCTTGGAGGTTTCTGGATGTTGTATGCTTATCAATAAAAAATTTGCCCATGTGAATGCGGCTATAGTTTAGGTTTATCAGTGGCTCAATGGGAGTTATACAATAAGTTCCCAAATAGCTTGGACGTTGGAGATCAAACTTTTTCCATCTAGGCTCTGCTTTCCTGCATTCCCGTTTAAAGCTACAAATATTTTTGTTAATCCAAGGCTGTTTTTTCTCCGACGACTTGGTTCTGATTTTAAGAGGTGCGATTATATCAAGAGAAGATAAACATATGGAATTAAAATGCTCAGTAAGATCATTAGTACAGAGATGTTCTAATAAAGTTGGATAATGGCCATCAAATAATGCACAGAATTTTGGGGCACTAACCTCATTGAAGATATGGGTGCAGGAGGAGCGGGGTGAGATCCTTTCAATAGCAGGTGGATTACAGCTAAAAGCTATACATTTGTGGTCAGAAATAGTCATGTCCAGGGAGTAGTTAACAGTGGATATTTCTACACGGAGGGTAAAAACAAGGTGCAGTGTATGGCCTCGGTTATGCGTTGGCCAACACACAGACTGAACAAAATTGAAAGATGTAACATTGTTCATAAATCAGTAGCATAAATATTAGTAAATAATAGAAATTAAAAAAAATAGTAATTAGTTCTGGTTATACAGCTATTTATTGATTTTGTGGCCTTGCATGGTTTTTACATCACACGTGAACATGTGGCAGAGTGCTTAATCATTATGCAGCATTTGAAAGAAATAGCCTTTTTCTTTTTTTTGTGAAAATGTTATCCTTTTTATTGACGATTGAGATAGACAGAAAGGTATGGGAAATAGACATGCAGCAAATACCAAAAAATGAATCGAACCCCGGTCGCTGTGGTAAGGAGTCTCCTGGATGCTGTGGGACATCACCCAGGAGAGGTCTTAATGGTACGCACTCTACACGGTGAACCACGGGGGGGGGCACCAAGAGATAACCTTTTAATCCATAACTAATAATGGATAATAATTATTATATTATATTACTCTAAAACAACATGCATGCTATTGATATATTACTTGTCAGATACACTTGTCATTGATCTTGACCAAGGCACCTCAGAATTGGAGTTGGTCCCCTACATAGTTAGGGTAAATACAGAGGACAAATTTTCCCACTGGGTAGAAGTGCAACTTCATACTCATGATACATACATCTATTGGAAATTCATCTATTAAATGTTGAAACCAAACCTCACAAAACATTGTAAATGAACATGAATCCTCTCAAGTGAAGAACAAATGGAGTAAACAAATGTACCATTTACAAAATCTGTAAATTATACATGACATTTCTTAAAATTGAAGTGGCCAAACAAAAGACAAAAAAGGAGAAGCAATTCATTAATGAATGAATGAATTCATTAATGAACATTTTCCGGGCTCTTCCATTCAGATCAGAATAGCTTCAATAATAAAACCTCAAAAATAACAGTTCTTCACTCTGGCATTCACAATTAACGATTGGCTTGTCCAACAGCTAGGTGTTGTCACAAGCTCACCAAAGACCCTTCTCCATGTTTGCGCAGTGTGTGCTTTGTCTTTAAACGTGTGTGTGTACTGCGTCTTTAATGTCCGAGCCTTAACATGCGCCCTGTTAACTTCTGAAATGCTCCGCCGCCCGCTGCCACGCTACCCCGCCCGGAACGAAAAACATCCCCTTTTTTTTTATTTGTTCGCCTGCTGCAACATTATGTTCACCGGAGAGGGATAATTTTAGTAATTTTATAATTATTTAATTAATCTTCAGTGTGTACTGGGCAATCGGATTTGTCTTGACACAATTGCGATTCAGCGTATAGCATGCACTCAAATCCACAGCCAGACACAAGAACTCCTTCTAATGTACTAAGAGCAGCTTTTTCTTTAATGACATAGAAGAGAAAGATTAGAAAGAAAATAAAACCAATTCAGTTTTTTATTTTTCACATAATTCCTTATTGTGTTGTAACGCCAGCTGCATTGATTATTGCATTGGTCATAGAAATATTCATATTTCTTTAGTCATATTTTTGACAAAAGGTTTTTCTCTGATGAAATATTAGATAAGGTAATTAATCTGTGATGTCTTAAATGATCATCACAATAGTAGGAAGTGATCAGCAAAAAAAATTAACTCTATTTTCACGTGTATATATTGAAAATCACACATGGAAATGTACACATTTTTGTTGCATCGATAATCGTTTTAGAATCTAATCGTTGACCTCATAATCGGAATTGAGTCGAGAGGTGCCAAGAGACCCTAACCGACCCCATCCCCCCTAAACTCGAGTAGGCCTACTGTTCACACAGCTTCTTCAACTCCTTCAGCTTGTATTGGTACATCTCTTTCTCCGCTAGCTGGTTGTTCTCCAGCCAGAGGATGGTCTCCTCATTCTTCTTCCTGACCTCCTCACTCATATTGACTCTTCTCTTAATTTTGAAGGTGTAGGACTCCAGGGTGTTCCTGGCTTCTATCCTTTCCCTCTGTCGCTCGTCTTCTGCTTTGTATCGGATTGCATCCTGCACCATCCTGTTGATGTCTTCCCTGCTCAGGCCGCCCTTGTCGATCTCGATGGTGATGCTGTTGTGTTTGCCCGTGCTCTTTTCCACAGCAGACGCGTTTAAAATGCTGTTTGCGTCAATGTCGAAAGTGACATCGATCTTAGGCACCCCTGCTGGAGCGGGCGGGATTCCCGACAGCTTGAATTTGCCCAGCAGGTGGTTGTCCTTGGTCATGGATCTCTCTCCTTCAAAGACATTGATCAGGACAACGGTTGCGTAGTCGCTGTGGGTGGTGAACCCCTTAGTCTGTTTGGTGGGGATGGAGGCGTTCCGTTTGATCAGGGGCGCCATGATTCCTCCGACCAACTCGATTCCCAGGGAAAGGGAAAGTCACTTCCAGGAGCAGCAGGTCCAGCAAGTTCGCTGACGTGTCGCCGCTGAGTTTGGCGGCCAGCAAGGCGGCGCCGTAAGCCACAGCCTCGTCTGGTTGGATGTAGTTGTGGAGCTCCGTGTTGTTGAAAAATACCTTCAGGAGTTTCTGGATCTTGGGGATTCGTGTGGAGCCTCCCACCAGGACGATGCGGACCTGGCTCTTGTCCATATTGGCGTCCATCAGGGCTTTCTCCACGGGTTCCAGGGTTCTGCTGAAGAGGTCTGAACACAAATCCTGGAAGCGTGCCTTGGTGATGGAGGTGTAGAAGCCCAAGCCCAAGTGCAGAGAATCGATGTTGATGTAGGCATTGAATTCGGACGACAGGGTTCTCTTGGCTTGCTCACAAGCCGTGCGCAGCTTCCTCATGGCCTTCTTGTCCTGGCTGATGTCCTTCTTGAACTTCATCTGGAACACATCCACAAAGTGGTTGACCAAGCGGGTGTCAAAGTCTCTCCACCCAGATGAGTGTCTCCGGCCGTGGACTTCACCACAATTTTGCCGTCTTTGATATTCAGGACTGAGATGTCGAAGGTGCCCCCGCCAAGGTCAAAGATCAGGACGTTGCGCTCGCTGCGCCCAACTTTATCCTGACCGTAGGCTATGGCGGCAGCTGCGGGCTCGGTGATGATCCTCAGGACGTTGAGGCCGGCGATCTCTCCTGCGTCCTTGGTAGCCTGACGCTGGGATTCTGTGAAGTAAGCTGGAATCGTGATGACGGCGTTCTCCACCTTGTGGCCCAAGTAGGCTTCGGCAATCTCCTTCATCTTCACCAGGACCATGGAGGACACCTCCTCGGGGTAGAAGGACTTTTTCTCCCCCTTGTACTCCACCTGGATTTTGGGCTTCCCCGCGTCGCTCAGCACCATGAATGGCCAGTGCTTCATGTCCGCCTGCACCACCGCATCGTCAAACTTTCGGCCAATCAGGCGCTTGGCGTCGAACACGGTGGTGGTGGGGTTCGAGTCCACCTGGTTCTTAGCCGCGGCTCCGATGAGTCTTTCCGTGTCTGTGAACGCCACGTAGCTGGGGGTGGTCCGTTTGCGATGGTCGTCGCCGATGATCTTCACTTTGCCGTGCTGGACGACCCCCACGCAGGAGTAGCAGGTGCCCAGGTCAATACCGATTGCTACAGCAGACATCTTCCTGACGATAGCTGTCAGGGAGTTAGCAGTTAAAAGACAAGCGTTAGAAATTATAATTGTGTTAAAAATAAAAAACTTTAAATTAAAAAAGGGATTTTATAATCTATACGGAGTATTGATTTTATATCTATTTATACATAAAATGTTAACTATATTTCGACATATGCAGCCGGGTTGCCAACTTTGGGACTTTGGCTGGAGTGAGACTCTGCAAAATATCAGTGGTCACGCGCGGAGCGTGCGCCCGGCCAACATTTCTGATAACCCTAACAGTCCTCGTTTACGTAGTTTGAACAAATTGAAGGACGGCTTATATATAAGCCATTGGCTGTTGTTGACGTAGGACATTCAACATGTGTGAAGATATTTTTTAATCATGCATTTAATCATGCATTGACATTGGAACATAGCTGTACACTGAGTCAGACACCTGCTGCTATAGATATAGCAAGACCTCAGAATTTATTCCCAGTCCGACCCAGAAAGAAGGAATTTAACAGAAGGTCACACTGTGTCATCATGTCCTTTAATTAGTTTAGTAATTTGGTTATTGGATGATAGCCTCGACTTCATTAAGAAACCTTGTAATTTTGTTTTGAGGAGGCAGGTCAATCCATGAGAAAACCTTTAGGATCTATATTGCGAGAATAGGTTACTTGGACCCCGCTCATTGATAAACGTGACTTTATTTTGACAAAAGACAGATATTGAAAAGTAACAACATAGAATAGAATAGAATAGAATCTTTATTTGTCATTGGATTAAATACAGTGTATTTACACAGCGAAATTAAGGTGCAGATCTTGTTCAGTGCTTTTTTTAAATAAGTAAATGAATGAAAAGAACAAATAGAACAGTACGAAATATTAATAAATATATAACAACAATAATAATAACATGGAATTAATGTTGAATCAGAATTCAAATGCTATCTCCTGATTAAATTATTTTAAACTGTTACATAGCCTATGGATTATGTAGCCCTTATACAACGGGTGTCTTAAATCCATAGATCGGATTGGTTCCTAACTGTTGTATAATGAGCGTATACATAGCCTAACTGCTATGACGCTCAATCATTTTTGTAAAAGTTTGCATATCACTCCGTGCCTAGAAGTAGAAACGAACTAAATGTTATGGAACACAGCTTCAAATAAGCTGTGTTCCAGCTTATTTGAAGCTGGGTGTCGGGGCAGCTTCAAATAAGCTGCGCGTCGGGGCCGGACAACGCCCCTTAACAGTGGTATAATGAGCACATACCACAGCCTGTCGTGATCTATTGCTTAAATATAACGTGTGGTTTTACATGAATTTCTGTCTCAAATGTGAGGAAAATGCGCTAAATGTGAGGAAAGTGAGCTAAATGTTGAAAACGTATCAGTTAATTATTGGAACCAAACTTTTACAATTGGCAACCCATATTATAATGCCTATATTGACTTGTTCTTCCCGTGCTTAGCTCGAAAGGCCCTGGTTATGTAAATAAAATATAAGCTAAGTAACGCCAAACTAACCAGTTTAATTCCAACAAGGTCCACAGTCCACACACAGAGAGGTAGAGAGACAACATGGAAGGAGGGAGAGAGAGAGAGACTGGAAGAGGTTTTTTTTAATTGATCATGCCATTTAAGAGAAGTTCTCTGAAAGGGTAACTTTTCGCCATCTTTCTCTCTTGTTCAGATGTTGGGAATCACATAGATCTTCTGGTTAATTTTGATAACCTGGCCATAATTATAGGTGAAGCATTGAGCAGTAGGCTACATGCTCTAATAATAGGCCTAAATGAAACCCAATAGCGGAGTAATTCATTGCATTAAAAAAACAACAGTAGTAAAACAACGTAACATTGTTTTTTTTTTAAAAATGACTGCACAAGTTTGAGGCATTTATTTGCACCCTCAGACCTTAACCAACACTGTATTTTCTTCTTCCAAAACGCGTGTTTTTTAATCAAAACGAAATAAGAACAACCGTAGTGCTATTTTCCCTAAAAACTTTTCACGCGCAACTAAAAAACGCAAGGGAGCGGCGAATCAACAGAGAAAGGTGAGCTTTATTTGTGCCTGTTCTAAAGCTCTGTACGATAACTGTGAAGACTCTTGAGTCTTCATGCCAGCGGCAGGATCTTCCCTTGAACAAACTGTGCTCTGTGTATCTAAATATGAATCTTGAATCATGAATCTTTCTGATTCTTCCTTATGTCACATTGATTCCTGAGCTTGCAGCTCTGCTTCCAAATACCATCCATAAAAAGAGAACTCAGCCACATCAGAGGAAAGATAGCGTACATAACAGGGGTAATAGGAAAACAAATACCTCCAATATTCTCAATTAAATGTAAGTTCAGTGAATGTAATCAAAATCGCATAGCTCCAGTCTCAAGTGAATGACCTATTGTTTAACGAAACATGGAATGTCGAAATAAGGATTTACTTACATTTGTTGGATTTCTCAGTCTTGTTGATCGTTTCAGGCTTCTTGTAGTCAGCAGACAGCACTGTTGGTTATTTTATACTAAACCATGGTCCTAATTAGCGCCCACATGGCCCACATGGGTGACGTGGCCTAGGCCATAAGGCATAGCCTTCTTTTAATGCTGTGTCATCCTGTCTGATAAGTTCCTTCCTTGTGAGAAACTAGGCTAAATAGATATCGTGGCACGATATATATATCTACACACACTATAGACATCAGTGCCACTGCCAACAGGATTCTGCTCTAATGTCACAATTCGGTTTAAACCATTAATATTTACTCTTTGACAATCATTTTGCAGACGCTTTTATCCAAAGTAACTTACAAATTGCATTGAACATAGGAAAAGCCAAGGCTCTAGTTTCCAGAACTCCTCTAGGCTACTCACCTCTATGTCACTACCAGATTGACACTGCTTTTATCCTTTCATCCACCAAAGTGGATATGCCACAGGGAAGAAATATTATCAGATAACAAGTACTGTTCCTTTCTCAGATAGTCAACAAACCACTTTTGATCTGAATGACAATAATTCTATGACTAGTTTTTTGTAGTCTATTAACTCTACTGTACTGTAATGCTACAACTGATAGGTTAACACTTCTCATTTTATCACCCCTCTTTACTTACTTTGCTTCTTTTCTGAGACGAGGCAAAACATTGCCGAATGTCTCTGCAACCCTCTTGCTTCCTCTTGCTCATGACGACTGAAATAACACAAGCAGCACTAACATCATGAGAGACAAGTTAAAACTTCTCGCAGGCTTGTTGTTACAATGTACAACATTGATAGTTCCTAAAATGGAGTGCTGAGAATGGTTGTGCACTTTGTAGGCCTACAGTGCATGTGAAAGGTTTACCCATGGTGACATACACAAGTGCGTGTGTGCGACACAGAGCCAATTTTGAGGCAGGCCTGGCTAACATGAGATTCTACTATCATCAATACCTCCCTTCTCCTACTCCCAATCCCTTGCTCTTCTCCTCTCTTTCGCTCTCCACACCTCCAAGCCTAGTTACCCTAAAGAGGATGGTGCAGGGGCGCAACTGCCTACTTTCTGGGGGGTATGCAGACACATAGCAGGCGCCCCCCCCCCCCCCTCTTTGATCTGGGAACAAATTTGACCTAAAACACACTCTGATATTGAATCAAAAATTCATTTTGAGTGCACCAGGACAGATATCCAGTGTTTTTTTTAGAGGCAACCTTTCTAAGATGCTCTGCCAGAGTAACATCATACTGTGCTATAATGCCGCGTTTCCACTGCAGGGTGTGGAACGGATCGGTTCGCAAAGGTGCGGTACGGGTTGCGTTTCCACCGCCAAAAGTGGGCGTGACCCGGTGTAACGGTGCGGCTGCCCGTTACCACAGGCAATGGACAAAAACAGGACTGACACCGGGATTTACAAGTACCCTTTTATTTCAACACACACAGATCATTCCAACACGTTCATGACGCCACCTGCAACACACAAAAAAACATGCGTTATGAGGAAGCCGGTCAGGGGACACGGTACAAACACGGACAACGTAAAAACACTCACGTTACGGTTGCGCTGGCTTCCGGGTGCCGGGGGCTGCGGGAGGACCCGACGTGAAGTCCGGAAGAACATTTGTGCAGTGTGGGGGTGACGTCAGACGGGCGAGACCAAGTGTGTGCGAGGAGAGGGGTGTGTTGGGGTACTTGGGGAATATTTAAGGTGTCAGGGAAGTAGAGGGTAAGGATAGGTTTTAGACTAATAGGTCTGGGGTAAGGTGGGTAACTAGGGGTGGGTATAGGTAAATCGGAAATGTGTAGGGGAGGGTTAATTGAATTAAGAGGGGTATGGGTCAGGCCGGGTAGGATATATTCAGGTCCAAATCATGTAGGTGGGGCAGAAGGGTCTGAGGTGAGCGGGTGACAACACCTGGCTCTTAGGCCAGCCAAGGGCTTCATTAGTGCCGAGGGGAAGACGTTTTTTTGGAGTATTGAATGTTTAGATGTTGAGTTATTTTGAATTATTGATTTCGGTTTTTGGTCATTCATTTTTGCCTCCATACGGACCATTTTTTGTACCTGAATAAATTCAGGCCAACGGCCTTGCTCACATCCCACCACTGCCTCCAATCCTTCCACCGCCGCAAGGCTCATTCTGGTAACACCCGGACTTAGCTGTACCCGTTTTGGCCTCGTTTTCAGAACTCCACTGTGGGGTACTGAAAACGAGACGAGATGCCTGAAAGGGTCCCGGGAAATTCTAGCTACACACCCCCTCCGTTGATTGGTCGACAGAATCATCACTTCTGGGCGACGCGGGGATAAAAACAAACAAACAGTAGCCTCGAGGTATTATCCTTTACAATTAACATGTCCCGTAAAACGCTTGCTTGGGCGAACAAGGAGGTGGAGACGTTCCTCTGCATTCTTGTGGAGGAAGACGTTGTTTACGATGTTTACGTAGCTGCCGCGGCGATCGACATCCGGCCTACCTTAAAGGGTACTGTCGGCGGTGGAAACGCGACCTCGGAACTGAGCTGGGCTATACAGTCCCCTCCCTACCGCACCTTTGCGAACCGATCCGTTCCACACCCTGCAGTGGAAACGCGGCATAAGAGATCAAGGATACCCAGAAAATGTCCACTTCTAGGATTTCCTAACTGTGCATTTTGTCCCCCTCAGTGGCAGGTTTCTTTCTGCAAGGAAGAGTATGCAGTCGATCACTCGAGTCAACAGGCTCTCTGCAATTCGCTAATAGTTTTACCTAGGCATATGCGGGATTTCAATTCTTTCCACATCAGATAAGCATTTATGTGGTAACCACTTGTTTGATGGTGCTTCAGTATCTTTGAAAGACACTGCCAGTTATTATTCCCCACCACAAGGCGCGTGTCAGCAACTCTAGCTTCACCAAACCGGTTTGCTGGGTCTATTGACATAAAACAAAGACTTGCATAGAGATTGAAGTAAAACAAAATAACCACAAACAAGTTCCATTATTTTTCTTGTTATGATCCGTGATATTGTAGGCCCCATTCTGATCAGTACACAGTTGCAAGACAACAGTAACCTGTTGTTTTACTAGTAGATTTAGCCAACCTGAATATTTACAAGCCTCCTCTTGATACACTGACATAAAAACGACTGTCTTTCAAACACTTTGAAAAGATTTCTTCATCCCTGCGCACCCTTTCTCCTTCCCAATCCTTCTTTTTCTATGTTGTGACCCTGAGGGCTTTCTTCTCTGCCTCTCCATATTGAGGTACGTGTCATCAGATGACAATACTGTTCAAATGAAGACACTCTGGCGCTCGCCTCCAGGGCGTGGTCGAGGGGGCGCCCACTGGAGCACCGTGTGCGGAGGAGGGGGGGAGGGACGCGAAGGAGCGCGGGGGGGCGCCTTATCAGTGACGTTCCTCTGTTATTGATCATCATATCACATACACAAACGCTGTTAAAAAAAGAAAATGCCGACTTAATTTTTTTTACTTCCATCGCTTTGGCGCCCCTTCTGGTGCGGCGCCCCTATGCCCCGCATATAGTGCATACCCACTTTTTGCGCCACTTGGATGGTGAATTCACTTAAACCAGCAAAGGTTGCTAATGCATATTTGTTACAGCATGCCAACACCTTTACTGTCACTGGCATTTGGTAATTTGTGAATCAGGCCTCTCTCTCTGGCTCTCTGGCTCTCTGGCTCCCTCTCTCACACTAAGCAGCACCAAATACAATCTTGACGACTTTTGTAGTGCTGTGTGCACGTTTGCCCCATTCTGAACTTGAACACGCAGTTAATTTCCTTTCCTAGCTCCTCTTGTTTATGTTGGTAGCTTAGCCATGTCATGTCACGTTGTCAACATTGGATACATGGAGCAGAACATAGTGGGTCATATGTCCGATACTTTTTGGAAACGTTTTCTTCATAAAACGTGCCAGACAGATTTTGTATACATTGTATTCCTTAGTATTAGCTACATGGGTATTCCGTCTTTCAGAGCCTTTCATTGACTGCACTAAAGAGAGAAAAACGAGTGCATCCAGCACTTCTGAAAATGCACTTCCGAATGCATCTCTGTCCCCAGCACATTTTAAACCAAACTGCCCATGCATTTAGATCTAATGGGGAACATTTCGGAACATTGAGACATCGGCATAATGAGGCGTTGGAATTACGGAATGGGGCCGGGGCCAACGTCATCTAGCTGGCTTATTACATAGGTAACACATAGCTAATGATGCTGCTCGCTAGAGAAGTGACAACAACCCACGAAATTTGAGAGACACTATCAAAAGCTTCATAACTTACCAGTGTTTTCGATCGTAACACGCCACTCATTTGCTGTTGTTGATGTTTTTGATTCCGTGGTCATGTAAAAAAGACGCTTGATGACCAATGCAATCGAGTGACAAGTCACCGTCACCGAGCCGCACGTGCGGGGACGAATCAAATCATGGATCTATCCCATTGGCTAGCTAGCCCGAACAGCCATATTCTCATTGGCTGTAAGAGCTGTAGATGGAATCGGATTGAGTTATTTAGGGTGTGCGGCGCGCACTCTGTGCAGAGATGCGTTCAGCGAACGGAGTGTACTTCAGGGAAAACCTAAGTGTTCTACCCATAGAAATATTGAATTGCTTTATCCCTATTCCCAGCGATTTATTGGGGGGGACATTTTGGGCATATCTGAACATTGGGGGGGACTTGTACCCCCCAATGTATATGGCCGCTGCGCCTATGAAGAGGTGTAGCCATGGTTTCAACATTGGGGGGGACAAATGCCTGGGGGCGGAGTCCGCCCCCCCCCCCCAGGCAAAGATTTTGAACATGCATTAATCTGGTGCACTCTGAGAGCAAAATCTCAATACCTAGCACCTAATTTTGAAGACCTTTTTGGGGATGGATGTTTAAAACACTTTAATACTGGATGTGACCAAATAGTCTGGGAGTGTGGAAGACTTGAAATTAGGAAAAGGTTGACACACATATACTTCAGAGCTCTGTTTTCCTTTACTTTTTAAATTAAATATAACATTTTGTGCTCCTCAATATTTCAACCAATCCAGTCCTTTTTTTTCCACATTACATTCATTGATGTTTTGCCTTTTTTACAAAACACACACAAACAAACACCTGCACCACCACAACAAAGACACAAAATCCAGCCAGTTCTTACTTCCATTACATTTTTTATTGCATAACCATCACATTTGCCAATGTTGAGTAAAACCCACCCAGGTGCATCTATCTCATGGACCTAAATAGAAGTCACCCCAAAACTTTTGTTACCTCTCAGAAAACATCGATATTTTTCTGATATTTTCAACCACTTGTTTAATAAGTACATAGATGAGTTTCACGAGAGAGCGCACTGAGCTAATCTCATGGTGGAACCATTAGCCGTATTGAATGATGCACTGTTAAAGAATTAGACATGTCAAGGACATAACCTAAATGTTTTCTGAGTTATGGATTAATCTATGAATACATACATTATACAATGTTTTGTAACCTTGAATGAAACTTGACTTAATAATTATTATATTGCTATATTAGCAACTGCAACGCTGCTGTGTAAAGTTGTGTGTCAACTGAAGGAGGCGAGAACAAAAAAGAGATGAAGATGATGAAGACAGCGATTTTAGTATCGATACTGTTGCACATAAGTATCTAATCCGACATTATTTTTTTTAATTTTAAACGATTAGTATCTGAGTATAAATTTTTTTGACAACCCTACACTATATGCATGGGTGCTAACAGGATTCTGCTTGAATGTCATGCTTGCTTGGGTGAACAAGGAGGTGGAGACGTTCCTCTGCATTCTTGGGGAGGAAGACGTTGTTTACGATGTTTACGTAGCTGATCGACATCCGGCCTACCTTAAAGGGTACTGTCGGCGGTGGAAACGCGACCTCGGAACTGAGCTGGGCTATACAGTCCCCTCCCTACCGCACCTTTGCGAACCGATCCGTTCCGCACCCTGCAGTGGAAACGCGGCATAAGAGATCAAGGATACCCAGAAAATGTCCACTTCTAGGATTTCCTAACTGTGCATTTTGTCCCCCTCAGTGGCAGGTTTCTTTCTGCAAGGAAGAGTATGCAGTCGATCACTCGAGTCAACAGGCTCTCTGCAATTCGCTAATAGTTTTACCTAGGCATAAGCGGGATGCCAATTCTTTCCACATCAGATAAGCATTTATGTGGTAACCACTTGTTTGATGGTGCTTCAGTATCTTTGAAAGACACTGCCAGTTATTATTCCCCACCACAAGGCGCGTGTCAGCAACTCTAGCTTCACCAAACCGGTTTGCTGGGTCTATTGACATAAAACAAAGACTTGCATAGAGATTGAAGTAAAACAAAATAACCACAAACAAGTTCCATTATTTTTCTTGTAATGATCCGTGATATTGTAGGCCCCATTCTGATCAGTACACAGTTGCAAGACAACAGTAACCTGTTGTTTTACTAGTAGATTTAGCCAACCTGAATATTTACAAGCCTCCACTTGATACACTGATAAAAACGTCTTTCAAACACTTTGAAAAGATTTCTTCATCCCTGCGCACCCTTTCTCCTTCCCAATCCTTCTTTTTCTATGTTGTGACCCTGAGGGCTTTCTTCTCTGCCTCTCCATATTGAGGTACGTGTCATCAGATGACAATACTGTTCAAATGAAGACACTCTGGCGCTCGCCTCCAGGGCGTGGTCGAGGGGGCGCCCACTGGAGCGCCGTGTGCGGAGGAGGGGGGGAGGGACGCGAAGGTGCGGGGGGGGGCGCCTTATCAGTGACGTTCCTCTGTTATTGATCATCATATCACGTACACAAACGCTGTTAAAAACAGAAAATGCCGACTTAATTTTTTTTACTTCCATCGCTTTGGTGCCCCCTCTGGTGCGGCGCCCCTATGCCCCGCATATAGTGCATACCCACTTTTTGCGCCACTGGGATGGTGAATTCACTTAAACCAGCAAAGGTTGCTAATGCATATTTGTTACAGCATGCCAACACCTTTACTGTCACTGGCATTTGTTAATTTGTGAATCAGGCCTCTCTCTCTGGCTCTCTCTCTCACACTAAGCAGCACCAAATACAATCTTGACGACTTTTGTAGTGCTGTGTGCACGTTTGCCCCATTCTGAACTTGAACACGCAGTTAATTTCCTTTCCTAGCTCCTCTTGTTTATGTTGGTAGCTTAGCCATGTCCAAGGGCGTAACCACGCATTCTTTGGGGGGGTCGTGCCCCCCCCAATGTTGAGAAAATACTAACCTGTCCCCCCCAATATACAGCAGGATAAAATGTAAAATATATGTTCTCTTTTTATGAACCCTGTCAATGGATCGGTCTCTTGTTATGCCTTATTTATTTTCAATTTATTTCCGTTTGTTAAGTGTGTGAATTGTACACTTGTGCGATTTAGTTTGAAACCACCTCGCGACTTTCTGCGTCGTCATGGTTACCCCACACTCTTTCTTCAGTGAGAGCCAAGAAAGTAAAGTTGAGTAATGGAGGATTTGAGGTTACCTAAAAAGCAGAAGAAACTGGACCAACAGCCAAGCATACGCAGTTTTTTTCAGACAGTAAGTAACTTGATACCGAGCTTTGAGTAAGCAAATAAAACGAGTAGCCTCGTAAAAGCAGAATATTTAATATAGCTCATGAAGGTCAGTCGCTGTTCTTTTGATAAAATGACATGGTTACGATGCAGGCAGCACAGAGAGAGAAGGAGAGAGACAGGCATGCTGAAAGCATTGGCCAGACAGGGACATGCTCTGAACATGCAGGTGATCAGGTGAGTCATTTGAATGTAAGTAACGTTATTTAACGTGTTGGAGAGGAGGTAACGAACAATTTAAGGTTACTTAAAAAGCGGATAAAACTGGACCAGCAGCCGAGCGTACACGTTTTTTTTTTCTCCAGACAATTAGTAGCTTGATACCGAGCTAAATGTGTGAGCAAATAAAACGAGTAGCCTAATTAAAATATGAGTCGCTGTTTTTTCTGATAAAATGACGTGTGGTCACAATGCAGGCATCACAGAGAGACAGGGAGAGAGACAGGCATGCTGAAAGGGGCGGGGCAGACATTACATTATTACACTATTCCTTTAGATGTGAATTCAAATGGTCAATGTAGTCCTCGAAACTATGTTCTAAATGTCCACATTTTCATATATAAATATAGAATTGTAGGCAATGCACTTAACAAATAATAATAAAAAATTGGACCCCCCCAATGTCTAAACCATGGTTACGCCCTTGGCCATGTCATGTCACGTTGTCAACATTGGATACATGGAGCAGAACATAGTGGGTCATATGTCCGATATTTTTTGGAAACGTTTTCTTCATAAAACGTGCCAGACAGATTTTGTGTATTCCTTAGTATTAGCTACATGGGTATGCCGTCTTTCAGAATCTTTCATTGACTGCACTAAAGAGAGAAAAACGAGTGCATCCAGCACTTCTGAAAATGCACTTCCGAATGCATCTCTGTCCCCAGCACATTTTAAACCAAACTGCCCATGCATTTAGGAGGAGCAAGGTACGTTTTATTACTCTGTTTTCTGGGAATAATTGACACAAGCAGAAACCAAAAACCAGCCGTTTTTTCGTTTTTTCGTTTTGTCCAAAAAAACGAAAATCAAAATTTAAGTTTGTTTATTCGTTTTTTGGTTCTTCTTACCAAAACGAGTTTACCACTCAATATCTGGTTTCCGCCGGTGGGCGGGTCCTCTTGTTGGCTAGCGTGCTTCATTGCCCTGTGCTCTTCATAATAAAAGTTCTTCCGTTTGATAATGTCGACAAAAATATTACTGTATTATAGACACTAGCAGACACAGAGGACCACACCACCCACAGTCAAGACTGACACGGCTTCAAATAACAATAATAGTATTCATAATCATTTGAAAATGAGAACTTATGAAGTTATGATGACTTCAGTGCAGTTGATGTTTAGCCACAGTTAATACATGCAGAGCAGACCTGCGATCGCTGGCTGCTGATTTCCTCAAAGCCTGAGAGCTATGAGGAATAGGCCTACAAGTGATCACAACACATTACTGACAGCTGAAAATTGCGCATTTGTTGACCTTTATCCATTTAAAGTAAACAAATTATTTTTTCTTGTTGAAAGATATTTTATATTGTTTTCATATTATTATTTACTGATGGTGTTTACAGAATGCGAGTGCGTGTTATATTGAAAGCGAGGCTGAGTGTGCCTTTGAATATAAGCTACAGTGAGTTTTTTAAGGTGCTGTACAAGCAAATCATATTGTCTACTCTGTACAGTGACAGGGAGTGTAAAGTAACCTACTTCATTCAATATCGAATAGGCTACTGTAGCCTACACTATGTACAAATGGTTTTGCTCATTGCAGTTGTGACAGTCATTTTAACGTGTCAGCAGGCAAGCTTCACTCATTCCAGGATGCATTATGCGTTGTCCTATAGCCTACTTGGAACATGTTTTGGAATGGATCTATAGTAGCGTATAGAAATTTGCTCATAACAGGCCAGCTGGAATACAAAGCAAACTCTTTGTATTCCAGCTGTTTTTTTTGTGATGTTTTATGATGTTTCAATGTTGCGTTGGTAATGTGTTAGACAACTTATATGTTATGTTTTGTTAACGTGATTCCTATCCCACTCTGTTTAAGTAAAAGTGTGCTACTGCTGCAAAATCTCTTTGCTTTTGTTTTTTTCTTTTCTTTAATGTGTTTGGAAATGACTTTTAATGATGTTAACTAGATCTCATAACTGGCCTAAACACATAAAAAATTGTATATACCCTATACCGTTTGACTATAAGACCTCTATAAGAATCTCTATTCATGTAGTCAGTCAATGATCAAACTAGTAGCATGAATATGAACTAGAACTGCAAGCAGTTATGCAGGGGTCCAAGAAGTGTGCATTTCGCCGGCACAACGCGACAAGAAATGTGCGTTTCGCCGGCACAAAGCGAAGCATGTGTTCAAAACGCTACCCTGAACCTGTGGTAGGAGTAGCGAGAAGTCAGTGTGGCGTTTTCGCTGCGAAATTTTGTAGAAGATATACAATTTCCTCGTTTATTGCGCCCCCTAATGGCGAAATTTTCCGAAATTTTTATCGAACGACATTAAGGTTAGCACCAACATGTGTGTAAAATGTGGACTCGATCCGATGTCTAATTTTGGATTTCTTTGGATTTTTGATATTCCACGTCTAATTTAGCTAATAAACCAATATTCAAAACGCTACCGTTTCGTCGTCAAAGGTCGCATCAAAAAAGTGTTTCATGCATTCTTTGCGTGTGCGTCTGAAGATGTCGTGTGCAAAGTTTGGTGTCGATTGGTCAAGAAATGTGGGAGGAGTAGGGAAAAAAAAGTTTTGCGGTTTTCGTGATTTTGCGAAAAAAAATTATAGACGCAAATGGGCGTGGCCTATGCCAAAAGATGCAGCAGACTCCAGTGAATCTGTGCGTGTAAGGTTTTGAATGTGGGAGGTTCGGTGTGGGAGTTATAGCCCAAAACGCGTCTTTCCTTGGTATAGCGCCACCTAGTGGCCGGCGTGTCTGGATTTTGTCGTCTGCCTAGAACTCAGGGACCTGGATCTAGTCATGCAATTGGCGTGTCGGCACCATTTACGGTTTGGGCTGTGGACCCACTTCTAGGGGGGAAAAATAATAATAGGAAAAATCCTTACAAAAACAATAGGGATCCAACCTGTTGGCTTGGACCCCTAATAATAATAGGAAGAAAAATCCTTACAAAAACAATAGGGATCCAACCTGTTGGCTTGGACCCCTAATAATAAACACTACAAAAACAATAGGGATCCAACCTGTTGGCTTGGACCCCTAAAAATCCTTACAAAAACAATAGGGATCCAACCTGTTGGCTTGGACCCCTAATAAGAAAAATCCTTACAAAAACAATAGGGATCCAACCTGTTGGCTTGGACCCCTAATAAGACAAGCAGTTATGCAGGGGTCCAAGAAGTGTGCATTTCGCCGGCACAACGCGACAAGAAATGTGCGTTTCGCCGGCACGACGCGAAGCATGTGTTCAAAACGCTACCCTGAACATGTGGATACAAAGGATTTGACTGTGGTAGGAGTAGCGAGAAGTCAGTGTAGCGTTTTCGTGGCGAAATTTTGTAGAAGATATACAATTTCCTCGTTTATTGCGCCCCCTAATGGCGAAATTTTCCGAAATTTGTATCGAACGACATTAAGGTTAGCACCAACATGTGTGTAAAATGTGGACTCGATCCGATGGCTAATTTTGGATTTCTTTGGATTTTTGATATTCCACGTCTAATTTAGCTAATATACCAATATTCAAAACGCTACCGTTTCGTTATCGAAGGACGGATCAAAAAAGTGTTTTCATGCATTCTTTGCGTGTGCGTGTGAAGATGTCGTGTGCAAAGTTTGGTGTCGATTGGTCAAGAAATGTGGGAGGAGTAGGGAAAAAACAGTTTTGCGGTTTTCGCGATTTTGCGAAAAAAAATTCTAGACGCAAATGGGCGTGGCCTATGCCAAAAGATGCAGCAGACTCCAGTGAACATGTGTGTACAAGGTTTTGAATGTGGGAGGTTCGGTGTGGGAGTTATAGCCCCAAACGCGTCTTTCCTTGGTATAGCGCCACCTAGTGGCCGGCGTGTCTGGATTTTGTTATCTGAGTAGCGGTGCCGGACCTGGATCTAGTCATGCAATTGGCGTGTCGGCACCATTTACGGTTTTGGCTGTGGGTCCACTTTTAGCGCGGGAAGTATAACTAGAACTGCAAGCAGTTATGCAGGGGTCCAAGAAGTGTGCATTTCGCCGGCACAACGCGACAAGAAATGTGCGTTTCGCCGGCACAATGCGAAGCAAGTATTCAAAACGCTACCGTGAACAACATGTGGATATAAAGGTTTTGACTGTGGGAGCTTCGGTGTGGGAGTTATAGCCTAAAACGCGTTTTCAGAACATTGGCCAAATAGGAGATAGACAATGTCGTCGTTTTTTGGCGCCGCCCTGTGGCGACATTTTCCAAAGACAATTTTCCTTTGCCAAAAACTCCCGCCCACATTAATAATTCTTGGCCATATTTTCTATATAGATTCGGGTTTGCCCCTTGATGGTTTCCCTTGAGTTTGAAGAACATTCCTTTGGCCAATTAGAAGATATACAATTTCGTCGTTTATTGCGCCCCCTAATGGCGAAATATTCCGAATTCTTTATTGAACGCCATTAAGGGTAGCACCGACATGTGTCTAAAATTTGGACTTGATCCGATGTCTAATTTTGGTATTTTCTGAATTTTTGCGTATCGACGTAAAACGTAGCTAATAAAGCAATATTCAAAACGCTACCGTTTCGTAGTCGAAGGTCGGATCAAAAAAGTATATAGTTTTTCTTTTCGTGTGCGTCTGACGATGTCGTGTGCAAAGTTTGGTGTCGATTGGTCAAGAAATGTGGGCGGAGTAGGGAAAAAACAGTTTTGCGGTTTTCGCGATTTTGCGAAAAAAAATTATGGACGCAAATGGGCGTGGCCTATGCCAAAAGATGCATCAGACTCCAGTGAATCTGTGTGTTCAAGGTTTTGAATGTGGGAGGTTCGGTGTGGGAGTTATAGCCCCAAACGCGTTTTCCCTTGGTATAGCGCCACCTAGGGGCCGGCGTGTCTGGATTTTGTCGTCTGCGTAGTCCGAAGAGATCTGGATCTAGTCATGCAATTGGCGTGTCGTCACCATTTACGGTTTGGGCTGTGGGCACACTTTTAGGGAGGTAAGAATAATAATTATGCAGGGGTCCAAGAAGTGTGCATTTCCCCGGCACAACGCGACAAGAAATGTGCATTTCGCCGGCACAACGCGAAGCATGTGTTCAAAACGCTACCCTGAACCTGTGGATAAAAAGGATTTGACTGTGGTAGGAGTAGCGAGAAGTCAGTGTGGCGTTTTTGCGGCGAAATTTTGTAGGAGATATACAATTTCCTCTTTTATTGCGCACCCTAATGGCGAAACTTTCCGAAATCTTTTTCGAACGTCACTAAGGGTAACACCGACATGTGTGTAAAATTTGGACTTGATCCGATGTCTAATTTTGGTATTTTTCTGGATTTTTGATTTTCAACGTAAAACGTAGCTAATAAACAAATATTCAAAATGCTACCGTTTCGTAATCGAAGGTCGGATCAAAAAGTGTTTGAGTATTTCTTTTCGTGTGCGTCTGAAGATGTCGTGTGCAAAGTTTGGTGTTGATTGGTCGAGAAATGTGGGAGGAGTAGGGAAAAAACAGTTTTGCGGTTTTCGCGATTTTGCGAAAAAAAATTCTAGGCGCAAATGGGCGCGGCCTATGCCAAAAGATGCAGCAGACTCCAGTGAATATGTGCGTACAAGTTTTTGACTGTGGGAGGTTCGGTGTGGGAGTTATAGCCCCAAACGCGTATTCCTTGGTATAGCGCCACCTAGTGGCCGGCGTGTCTGGATTTTGTCGTCTGCGTAGTGTTCACGGACCTGGATCTAGTGATGCAATTGGCGCGTGTGCACCATTTACTGTTTGGGCTGTGGTACCACTTCTAGATGGGAAGTATAATAATAATAATCCTTACAAAAACAATAGGGATCCAACCTGTTGGCTTGGACCCCTAATAATAATAATCCTTACAAAAACAATAGGGATCCAACCTGTTGGCTTGGACCCCTAATAAAAACTAGAACTGCAAGCAGTTATGCAGGGGTCCAAGAAGTGTGCATTTCGCCGGCACAACGCGACAAGAAATGTGCGTTTCGCCGGCACAATGCGAAGCAAGTATTCAAAACGCTACCGTGAACAACATGTGGATATAAAGGTTTTGACTGTGGGAGCTTCGGTGTGGGAGTTATAGCCTAAAACGCGTTTTCAGAACATTGGCCAAATAGGAGATAGACAATGTCGTCGTTTTTTGGCGCCGCCCTGTGGCGACATTTTCCAAAGACAATTTTCCTTTGCCAAAAACTCCCGCCCACATTAATAATTCTTGGCCATATTTTCTATATAGATTCGGGTTTGCCCCTTGATGGTTTCCCTTGAGTTTGAAGAACATTCCTTTGGCCAATTAGAAGATATACAATTTCGTCGTTTATTGCGCCCCCTAATGGCGAAATATTCCGAATTCTTTATTGAACGCCATTAAGGGTAGCACCGACATGTGTCTAAAATTTGGACTTGATCCGATGTCTAATTTTGGTATTTTCTGAATTTTTGCGTATCGACGTAAAACGTAGCTAATAAAGCAATATTCAAAACGCTACCGTTTCGTAGTCGAAGGTCGGATCAAAAAAGTATATAGTTTTTCTTTTCGTGTGCGTCTGACGATGTCGTGTGCAAAGTTTGGTGTCGATTGGTCAAGAAATGTGGGCGGAGTAGGGAAAAAACAGTTTTGCGGTTTTCGCGATTTTGCGAAAAAAAATTATGGACGCAAATGGGCGTGGCCTATGCCAAAAGATGCATCAGACTCCAGTGAATCTGTGTGTTCAAGGTTTTGAATGTGGGAGGTTCGGTGTGGGAGTTATAGCCCCAAACGCGTTTTCCCTTGGTATAGCGCCACCTAGGGGCCGGCGTGTCTGGATTTTGTCGTCTGCGTAGTCCGAAGAGATCTGGATCTAGTCATGCAATTGGCGTGTCGTCACCATTTACGGTTTGGGCTGTGGGCACACTTTTAGGGAGGTAAGAATAATAATAATAATAATCCTTACAAAAACAATAGGGATCCAACCTGTTGGCTTGGACCCCTAATAACTAGAACTGCAAGCAGTTATGCAGGGGTCCAAGAAATGTGCATTTCGCCGGCACAACGCGAAGCATGTGTTCAAAACCAATTGGCGTGGCCTATGCCAAAATATGCCACTGACTCCAGTGAATCTGTGCATATAACGTTTTTGACTGTGGGAGCTTCGGTGTGGGAGTTATAGCCCAAAACGCGTTTTCAGAACATTCCATTGGCCAGTTAGGAGATATATTATTTCGTCGTTTATTTGCGCCCCCTTGTGGCGGGATTTTCCAAAGACAATTTTCCTTTGCCAAATAACTCCCGCCCACATTAATAATTCTTGGCCATATTTTTTATATAGACTCGGGTTTGCCCCTTGATGGTTTCCTTATAGTTTGAAGAACATTCCTTGGGCCAATTAGAACATATACAATTTCCTCGTTTATTGCGCCCCCTAATGGCGAAAAAATCCGGAATTTTTATCGAACGACAGATAGGTTAGCACCAAAATGTGTGTAAAATTTGGACTCGTTCCGATGTCTAATTTTGGATTTCTTTGGATTTTTGATTTTCCACGTCTAATTTAGCTCATAAACCAATATTCAAAACGCTACCGTTTCGTCGTCGAAGGTCGGATCAAAAAACTGTCTCACGATTCCTTTGCGTGTGCGTCTGAAGATGTCGTGTGCAAAGTTTGGTGTCGATTGGTCAAGAAATGTGGGAGGAGTAGGGAAAAAACAGTTTTGCGGTTTTTGCGATTTTGCGAAAAAAAATTCTAGACGCAAATGGGCGTGGCCTATGCCAAAAGATGCAGCAGACTCCAGTGAATATGTGGGTACAAGTTTTTGACTGTGGGAGGTTCAGTGTGGGAGTTATAGCCCCAAACGCGTATTCCTTGGTATAGCGCCACCTAGTGACCGGCGTGTCTGGATTTTGTCGTCTGCATAGTCCGAAGAGACCTGGATCTAGTCATGCAATTGGCGTGTCGGCACCATTTACGGTTTGGGCTGTGGGCACAGTTTCAGGGAGGTAAGTATAATAATAGGAAAAATCCTTACAAAAACAATAGGGATCCAACCTGTTGGCTTGGACCCCTAACTAGAACTGCAAGCAGTTATGCAGGGGTCCAAGAAGTGTGCATTTCGCCGGCACAACGCGACAAGAAATGTGCGTTTCGCCGGCACAACGCGAAGCATGTGTTCAAAACGCTACCCTGAACCTGTGGATACAAAGGATTTGACTGTGGTAGGAGTAGCGAGAAGTCAGTGTAGCGTTTTCGCGGCGAAATTTTGTAGAAGATATACAATTTCCTCGTTTATTGCGCCCCCTAAAGGCGAATTTGTCCGAATTTTTTATCGAACGACATTAAGGTTAACACCAACATGTGTGTCAAATTTGGACTCGATCCGATGTCTAATTTTGGATTTCTTTGGATTTTTCATATTCCACGTCTAATTTAGCTAATAAACCAATATTCAAAACGCTATCGTTTCGTTATCGAAGGACGGATCAAAAAAGTGTTTCGTGCTTTCTTTGCGTGTGCGTCTGAAGATGTTGTCTGCAAAGTTTGGTGTCGATTGGTCAAGAAATGTGGGAGGAGTAGGGAAAAAACAGTTTTGGGGTTTTCGCGATTTTGCGAAAAAAAATGATGGACGCAAATGGGCGTGGCCTATGCCAAAAGATGCAGCAGACTCCAGTGAATATGTGTGTACAAGGTTTTGAATGTGGGAGGTTCGGTGTGGGAGTTATAGCCCCAAACGCGTCTTTCCTTGGTATAGCGCCACCTAGTGGCCGGCGTGTCTGGATTTTGTTATCTGAGTAGCGGTGCCGGACCTGGATCAAGTCATGCAATTGGCGTGTCGGCACCATTTACGGTTTGGGCTGTGGGCCCACTTTTAGCGCGGGAATAATAACTAGAACTGCAAGCAGTTATGCAGGGGTCCAAGAAGTGTGCATTTCGCCGGCACAACGCGACAAGAAATGTGCATTTCGCCGGCACAACGCGAAGCAAGTATTCAAAACGCTACCGTGAACAACATGTGGATATAAAGGTTTTGACTGTGGGAGCTTCGGTGTGGGAGTTATAGCCTAAAACGCGTTTTCAGAACATTGGCCAAATAGGAGATGGACAATGTCGTCGTTTTTTGGCGCTGCCCTGTGGCGAAATTTTCCAAAGACAATTTTCCTTTGCCAAATAACTCCCGCCCACATTAATAATTCTTGGCCATATTTTCTATATAGACTCGGGTTTGCCCCTTGGTGGTTTCCCTTGAGTTTGAAGAACATTCCTTTGGCCAATTAGAAGATATACAATTTCCTCGTTTATTGCGCCCCCTAATGGCGAAATTTTCCGAATTTTTTATCGTACGACATTTAGGTTAGCACTAACATGTGTGTACAATTTGGACTCGTTCCGATATTTAATTTCGGATTTCTTTAGATTTTTGATTTTCCACGTCTAATTTAGCTCATAAACCAATATTCAAAATTCTACCGTTTCGTCGTCGAAGGTCGGATCAAAAAACTGTCTCACGATACCTTTGCGTGTGCGTCTGAAGATGTCGTGTGCAAAGTTTGGTGTCGATTGGTCAAGAAATGTGGGAGGAGTAGGGAAAAAACATTTTTGCGGTTTTCGCGATTTTGCGAAAAAAATATTTAGACGCAAATGGGCGTGGCCTATGCCAAAAGATGCATCAGACTCCAGTGAATCTGTGTGTGCAAGGTTTTGAATGTGGGAGGTTCGGTGTGGGAGTTATAGCCCCAAACGCGTATTCCTTGGTATAGCGCCACCTAGTGGCCGGCATGTCTGGATTTTGTTATCTGAGTAGCGGTGCCGGACCTGGATCTAGTCATGCAATTGGCATGTCGGCACCATTTACGGTTTGGGCTGTGGTTCCACTTTCAAGGGGAGGTAGTATAATAATAATAAAAATCCTTACAAAAACAATAGGGATCCAACCTGTTGGCTTGGACCCCTAATAAAAATCCTTACAAAAACAATAGGGATCCAACCTGTTGGCTTGGACCCCTAATTACAGTCCAAGCGGGTTAGGCAAGGCAAGGCATTTTTATTTTTATAGCCCGTTTTTACAAACAGTTTGTCTCAAAGGGCTTTACATAGCATGAGCATCATAACAACATCCTCTTCCCTTAAGCCCTCACATCGACTGAGTAAAAACTCCCAGGAAAATCAAGGGGAAAAATTGCAGTTGGTTCAGACTGGTTCAAACTACAAGGTGCGAAAGGTGAGGGGGGGGGGGGGGGGGGGGGGGGGGGGTCTGCCTCTCTGACCCATGGGGAGAGCTGGTTCCACAGTAAAGGAGCCCAGTAACTGATTGCTCTACTTCCCAGTCTGTTTTTAGAGATACTGGGAGTCACTAACAGACCTGCATTCTGGGAGCCAATAAAAATCTTTGATAAGTCATAATAAAAATAATGACTCATTATTGTTCATTTAAAGATGTATATTATTACATTGCAGCATTATTTGGGGATGACAATACAAGACTTCCATGAATGTGCATTTGAAGGAGTTTGCTTTGTATTCCAGCTGGCAAATTTCTATAGGCTACTATAGATCCATTTCAAAACACGTTCCAAGTAGGCTATATGACAAAGCATAATACATCCTGGAATGAGTGAAGCTTGCCTGCTGACATGTTAAAATGACTGTCACAACTGCCATGAGCAAAGAGCAAAACCATTTGTACATAGTGTAGGCTACAGAAGCCTATTCAATATTGAATGAAGTAGGTTACTGTACACTCTTTGTCACTGTAGTCAATGTGATTTGCTTGTACAGCACCTTAAAAAACTCACTGTAGCCTATATTCATAGGCACACCCAGCCTCGCTTTCAATATAACACACACTCGCATTCTGTAATCACTGTCAGTTAATAATAATATGAAAGCAATATAAAATATCTTCCAGCAAGAAAAAATTATCTGTTTACTGTAAATGGATAAAGGTCAACAGATGCGCAATGCAGGGCTCTCCATTTTTGAACTGAGTTCAGAGTGAGATATATATTAATATGCGACTGCATACAAATTTGTCCACAGACATGGTGACTAATGTATGATAGTAGGCATTATTGGCCCTTAACACTAATATTCAGAAACAACACTGCCTCAAAAGGATATTGGCCTAAGCAACACCAGTAGAGGCATATACTTTTCCCTGAACTTTTAAACGTTGCAAACGTGCAAAACATACATTATATTTATGTGGCATTCAGTCCAATGCTTAAAAATATATCTGTGGCATTCAGTAGGCCAATGCTGTGGTAAAGTGTGCATAGTATGAGTATGAATATTTGATGGATATGAGTAAGTGTTTCCTTCTGTTACATAGATAGAACTTTATCAATCCCCTGCAGGAGAATGGAGAAATGTGTTAATGTTTGTCCCTATAAAACAATAATGGTAGAAAAATCAAAACATGAGAGAGAAAACATGACGGTAACTCTGAAGTCAAACCGTCCAATCTGAAGGCTTTACTTAACCACTCCCCCTACTCACTTCCACCAATGCAAAGCGAACAGAACTGAGTAGGGGAGGGCGTAGCCCAACTAGTTTGTGACAGACCCAGAGGAACGCAACGCAAATTAAATGTGAACATGTATTGAGGCTTTAATAAAATCCCGGACGATTTTGAAATTTCGCCCGGACGCATTTGATTCCTACCCTTCCACTGTTAAATAGCGGCGCAAGTTGTGTGGCGTGTGAATGGGTTGAATTGCGTGCGTCTCACGGAGAGCCCTGCGCAATGTTCAGCTGTCAGAAATGTGTTGTAATCACTGAGGAAATCAGCAGCCCGCGATCGCAGCTCCATTGATGTGAACGCGCACAGAGCGCATAGTTCAGAGCCGGACAATGATGTCTTAGTAAAGCCCTCAGGTCTACTCTGCATGTATTAAAGGCACCCAGTGCAACTTTCGAGGCTTAAAAATAAACATTCAATTTCTAGTCTTTTTTTACACGTGGTAAGTTTCAATAACTCCATACCATTACATACCGACATTCAAGCAGCAAAGATGAGACGTCGTTGTGTGGTGAGAACTGATAGAAAATCGATAACAACAGCAATGCCGCCATTTTCTTTATTTTTTGTAACCTACAATAAATAAAGCAGGCTTCCAGTCAATGGAAAAATGGCTTCTCCCCACCGGCGATTGTTGTTGTTTACGATTTTCTATCAGTTCTCACCACACAGCGACATCTCATCTTTGCTCCTTGAATGTTAATATGTAATGGTATGGAGTTATTGAAACTTACTACGTGTAAAAAAGACTAGAAATTGAATGTTTATTTTTCATTGAATGTTTACATAAAGTTGCACTGGGTGCCTTTAACTGTGGCTAAACATCAACTGCACTGAAGTCATCATAACTTCATAAGTTCTCATTTTCAAATGATTATGAATACTATTATTGTTATTTGAAGCCGTGTCAGTCTTGACTGTGGGTGGTGTGGTCCTCTGTGTCTGCTAGTGTCTATAATACAGTAATATTTTTGTCGACATTATCAAACAGAATAACTTTTATTATGAAGAGCACAGGGCAATGAAGCACGCTAGCCAATAAGAGGACCCGCCCACCGGCGGAAACCAGATATTGAGTGGTAAATTCGTTTCGCTCAGTAAGAACCAAAAAACGAATAAACAAACTGAAATTTAGATTTTCGTTTTCTTGTCAAAACGAAAAAACGAAAAAACGGCTTGTTTTCTGGTTTCTGCTTGCGTCAATTATTCCCAGGAAACAGAGTAATAAAACGTACCTTGCTGCTCAGACACCACGGGCACATTTTAATTGTTTATAACAATCAGGACATTAAAATGTTTGCACAAACTAAAATACGAAGTGTAAAATGAGTCAAAAATGTCGATTAAAGGAAATTGTATATAGGGCTTTCCTCAACTCTTTCGCTCGCTGGTGTCCTCGTCACTTTGGTCATGGTTATAATATTTATATTATTTACGGGTTAGCTGTAAATTAAAAATGCTTTGTGTGTTCATTGTATTAAACTTGGTGTGCCGCTGTGTGTGTGTGTGTGTGTGTGTGTGTGTGTGTGTGTGTGTGTGTGTGTGTGTGTGTGTGCGTGCGTGCGTGCGTGCGTGCGTGCGTGCGTGCGTGTTTGTGTTCAACTTCAACATTTTTTTTCAGATTACATTATTGTTTAAATGTAACGATCCGAACTGTCAACATTTTGTTAATTTCTTTATAAATGTTGCTATTATGAAGACATAACCCTAAATTCTAACACTTATATTTTATCTGTAAACTCCCATATAGCACATCTATATCCCCTGCATATCCTTTATCTGTATATTTTAATGACACGGTTATGTTACCTGTTTCACACATGAGGATGCCTTGACTCAAAGCAGTTCACGGCTACCACAGACTTCTGCTCCAGTTCGCTAATGCGCGTGTGACTAATAATATTTAAAAAATGAACAAAACGGATTGTTCTGTATTGCAGCAGGAACGCAACGCAGGCTGTGGACTGCAGCCTGTGGACCACCAGAGGGCGCCGGAGCAGGGCTTAACCCAGCAGTTTGTCCAATGTCCACCAACAGCAGCTACTGGCAATGTGGGACCACCGCTATAGTATATTGGTTACCCCCTGACTGAGTATGCCTAAAAGTAATAAGGTGTACAGAATAATATTGTGTATATTGTGCAGTGGCGTCTTTGCATTAGGGGCCAGTGGGGCACGGCCCCACCATAGAACGCTGCCGTGCAGGGCACGATTATACTTTTCTTTTTTTTTTCAAAAATGTCATTGAGCATAAGTTAATAATACGTTAATTGTTAATAATTGATTACATGTCCGCAGTTTTAATTTGATGAACGCAATTGTTGTAGTGTAGTAGTTGTGTGTGAAATAGTTCGTTGCTCCGTCTCGTCTGTTCCGCTTCCGCTCGGTGGGGCACAGCCGAGATGGCCCTGTCCTATGGCCCTGTCTGCTGCAGTGTAGAAAACTGGTGCTGTTGCGCGAGCAAGCGCGTGCGCAGCGCCCGCTTCTGTTTCGGCGGTGGGGCCAGAAGTTTAGTGCCCCAAAGCTCTTCTCATTGGCTGATTTGTAGAAAGGGCGGGGTTTACGGCGGGAGCCGATCAGATCTTGCTAGCTGGCTAACGTAGTTACTGTTACAGTAAATAACAACAAATGGACGTTTCATTCATTAAATGATGAATCGTGTTGAGTATCTGTCTCATGTGAGATTTAGCACTTGAACAGAAGTTGGAGATAAAACGTTTGGGACCACATCGCCCGACGGATTTAATCATTATTCAAGAGGGAAAGGACAAGAATAGATCGTTCAACCAGGAGTGGTTCAAGCGGAAAAAAATGCTTGTGTTTCACCTCAGCCACACAAAGGAGACCTGAGACAGCACTGTCCTTAAAGCACAGGTAATTACCATCTTAGCCCAAACTTACTTAAATTTTCACCCAGGATTATCCAGGTCTGAATAGGCATACAGTCTATCAGGCTAGATTCATTGTTAATTGTACAGTATGGTGGCCTGCAAACTTAATGCAACTTAAACCATACTTCTTCTTTTTTTGGTATATTGTGAGTGGTGGCTTTGTATATTGATTGCTGTGTAAAGGGTGTGCGCCGTTGTGTTTTTATTGTTGCCACGTTGTTGTTTTCTTGAGTTTTGATATTGTGAGATCTTGAACGCTGCCATTTGGTGGTGCTATTGCTATAATAGCCTAATATATGTCGTCAGATTCGCGTTTGAGTGATGGCATTATTCAGCTGCAATTTTGGTCCCCTCTGTCACTTGCTACTTTTTTTTTTGTGATGGTAGTAATATGTGGTATTTCTGGATTGCGTTATAATATTTTCCTGCATGGGCCCCACCAGAGTTTCCAAACCAAAATCGCCACTGATATTGTGTATTAATTGATTGTTTATATATGGTCTGCCTGTCTGGCTGCCTCTCAATCTGTCTGTTTGTGTCAGCCTCGCCATGTGCATGTCTGTCTGTATGCCTCTCTGTGCGTTTGTCTTGTCTGTCTGTCTGTCTGTCTGTCTGCCCGCCTTCCTTTCCATTTGTCATCTGTCTATCTGTATGTCCTCCTGCCTGTCTTGCTCTCAACCTGTGTGTCTGTCTCTCTCTCCCCCAGGATGCGGAGGCGATCTACCTGTGGCTGAGGGAGTTCCAGTTGGAGCAGTAGGCTACACGGGGAACTTCATCAACTCTGGTTACGACGTTCCCACCATCAGCAGGATGACTCCCGAGGTAGCACTCACTCTGATCCCCAGTGTCACGTTGTGGCACTCCCACCAGGGGGGAGTGCCAGCAGGCAGCTGTGGAGAGCAGGCCAGAGCTGGCTCCCAGGGGCCCACCATCGTGGTTTTCCGCGTAGAGCGCGTACCATTAAAGGAAAAATCCGGGGTAAAATCTGGGATATGGGATATGTTTAATATGGTAACGAGTTGGGATGTTCGTTTGGGAGTTTCAGTTGGCTGTTTTTAGCCGATTCTAACAAAACGCTATAAACTTGGAACGATGGGGGCATTTGGTAAAAACTAAATCGCTATTATAAACCATTTAAAAGGCTAGAAGTAGACCGACACTTCTTTGGTAGTATAATAAGGGTCTTAAAATATAAAACGTGGCATTGGTAACTTTGTAAGTGTACATTTATTAAAAATGACATTTTATATGATCTGCTGATGGTATTGTGTGTATAAAATGTCCTTTTTAATAAACAGTCTGTACACTTACAAAGTTATCTAACTTCTATATTCTACTTCTAGCCTTTTAAGTGGTTTAAAATAGCGATTTAGTTTTTACCATAACACATGCCCCTATCGTTCCTAAACGAACGGTCCAACTTGTTATCATACCAAACATATCCCAAATCCATTTTACACCGGATTTGTCCTTGCTATGTAAATATAAATACGTTCATGCAAGGTCACAAAATGACTGCATAAAGTTGGACTGAGTGGAATATGTTTGCAAAAAAAGGAAAGGATACATTATGAGACATCTTCCAGTTTTTCCCTTATAAGCGTGAATTTATTCCATATTGCAGAAGCAATAAAATAGAGATCCCTTTTGTTGAAGAATGTTTATTTTATCTTGTAGCTGTTAATACACATACAAATTCATTGTTCTATAATTTATTATAACAGGAACATAATGGTATAATGTTTTACCTCTTCAAATAGTCTAGTCTAATCGAGAATAATGATGATGATTTTATAATGATGATTTTGATTGTGCTAACATAAAATGGTAAATGGGCTGCATTTATGTAGCGCTTTTCTAACTAGTAGCCACTCAAAGCGCTTTACAGTATTGCCTAAAATTCACCAATCTCTGCACACATTCACTCACCGACGGCGGTGTCAACCATGCAAGGTGACAGCCAGCTCGTCGGGAGCAGTAAGGGAGAGGGGTCTTGCTCAGGACCAGCTCAACCCTCAGCTAGGAGGAGCTAGGGGATCGAACTAGCAACCTTCTGCTTACCAGCCAACCGGCTCCACCTCCTGAGCATGCAAGAATCAATATTTTTATATAATAGGCCGGTGCAAGAGTAAAGGATACCTTGACAAATGTCATGGTATCCTTTACTCTGTGGAAGATGTGTCCTTGTTGGGTCCGTCCTACTTCATCTTGCACATCACTGAATTGAAATAACTCAATAACAGTGTTCTGTCCACTCTAACTGGCTGTGTCGCTGTGACGTCAACTAGCATATCTTGACTGGCTGGGTGGCACGTGTGGGAGAGGTTTTGGGAGGGTCATAGATAGTAAGATACTGTCTGGCCAGCATTGCAGCGGTCAGCAGGTCATTTTAAGATACAAGCTAGTTAAAATGTTACAACCTTCCGGTTGCCAGCCAACCCGCTCTACCTCCTGATCATGCTGCCCAATTAATAAACTTAAATGTAATGAATCCCAGGTTGGAGATTTGGGATTAAAACATCATACACAATGAAATTATGCCATGGGATTAAACTGTTCGATTATACACATTCTTCTATTGTTTATCATACAAATTCACCGGCCAGAGACGTTTGGTGTCCGAAATAACCAACCTCTATGACTAGCAGTATGCCCTGCCGCCTCGTTACCGTTGCACATGGTCTCTGTGGCGGGACCTGCCCCTGTCAACAGCACCAGTTCTTCCTGCTGCAGCATATACGCAGAGGGTGTTATGGGGAAGTGAGCGAGTGGACCCAAGTGCTCGCAGCTCAACACAGAGTGAGACTGACACAGAGAGTCAATTAAAGGTCCTTTACTGAGGACCAACAGATAAGTAAAGACAGGGTTTGGGGGCTTTATGGCAGGCGGGTAGTCTGACAGGCGAGGGTTCGGCGGCAGGAGAGTAGTCAGACAGGCGAGGGTTCTGCGACACTAGAGGCAGAGAGGAGATCGTTAGGATGAGTGACGGAACACAAGGACTCAGTAATCTTGGCACTAGGAAGGGCCAGGGACGAGGTACTAGCTGTTACGTGTGAGACAACGATCTAGTAATGATTGTCTGGAGATCCGGGGTTGATATACTGGGTGCTGATGGAGGATTGCCAGCAGGTGTGTAGAGCAGGATGAATGGATGATGAGACTGGGCCCCACTAGGTGGCAGAGTTAGGCGTTCTGTTAGACGGAGCCTCGTCCAGCCTTTTACGTGTGCTATTCAGGCGCGCAGCTTGTGAACAGGCAAAGCAGGCAACTGCTGGGGGCCCGCAAGGGCCGACAAACTTTTCTCCAAAGCAATGACTCATAGTAACTGCAGTCACTGCGTCTCACTCGCAGGACAATTTCTACCACAATTTGTGATTAACCTGTTAAATGGCGAATGGTAAGACCAAGACGTAATGATTTTGGTATCTGTTTCAGACCCTGAAAAATCAACTCGAGATACACGATGTCTTGACAAATAGATGTAACTTTAAGGGTTAAATCATCAAATCATCAATCAACATAACAGGCAGGTTTTGGTTCTTCATTTGCATCTATTATCCAGGAAATTAGATTGTACATTTCAAGTCGCACAACAGATTTTGCTTCAGTCTCATTTATATCATAGCACGTTGGTGGCCACGGGAACGTCACGCTGGGAGAATCACATGGAAGCATCTTTAATATCAATAATATAATTAATAATAATACATTTAATTTAGAGGCGCCTTTCAAGACACCCAAGGTCACCTTACAGAGCATATAGTCATCATTCAAAACTATGTAAAACAGACTAGGAATAAAAGGAAAACAGAGGTTAAACATGAATAATAATAATAATTAATAACACTCAAAGACACCTAAAGTGAAGGGGGGACCTCACTAACCACCACCAATATGTAGCACCCACTTGGGTGATGCACGGTAGCCAATCGGCGCCAGAACGCTCACTACACACAAGCTTGAGGTGGAGAGTTAGGGATGAGGTGGAGAGAGAGGGAAAAGAACATTTAAACACTATCGACCATATTTAAACACTATCGATCACATTTAAACAATATCGACCACATGTAAACACTATCGACCACATTTAAACACTATTGACCATATTTAAACACTATGGACCACTTGTAAACCCTATCGACCACATGTAAACACTATCGCCCACATTTAAACACTATCACCCACATTTAAACACTATGGACCACTTGTAAACCCTATCGACCACATGTAAACACTATCGCCCACATTTAAACCCTATCGACCACATTTAAACACTATGGACCACACGTAAACCCTATCGACCACATTTAAACACTATCGCCCACATTTAAACACTATCGCCCACAATTAAACAGTGCCGCACTATAAGTTTCCTTGTGTACTTATTGATACATGGACACAGCTGTTGTAGTTGGCGTGTTTTCTTGGCCTACAGAAAAAGTGACTGTTTGGCTGCCGAGGTCTGGGGTAAAGAGCATGAGGGCCAAGATGACAGTGGAGGAGGAGCTGTGGTGGGGGTTGGGTTTGTCGTTGTTGATGATGACCAGGTTTGTTTCGGTGAGGATGTTGTTGAGAACTCTGCCAGAGTGCTTGGTGCTGTTCTTGATGAGATGTGATGTGTTGAATAAAAAGGTTTTCATTGAAGGATGACAGTGTGATATTGTTACCTTGTGCTGTTTGTAGAATTGATCCTCTGTTTCCTGTCATTCCTCTGATATCACAGTGTAAAGATTTGGTGTTTTTTTCTCCATTAAAACGTTTAAAAGTTACTTGCTTAGACTCATAAAATCTGCTGCTGGTGCTGTGTTTCCCTCATTCCATGACTGTTTTTAGACTGACGATCTCACTCTCTCGGGATAGTCATGTTATTTGGTGAACCTGCTCTGCTGGTTTGTCATCCTTTCTCTCTGATGCCCTCCTCTGTTGGTTTGATTTTAACCTTTATTTTGATTAAGGTTATTCTGTTTATGTTTCAGACAGATTGTTACGTGAAGCCAAATCACTCATTATCAAAATGTGATTACTATTGCGGACTTTAAAAAACAAATTAATAACTGCACGATATCTATTTAGTTCCTCACACAGGAAACTTATCACACGGGATGACACATCATTAAAAGACGGCTACGCCTAATGGCCAACTTCACCATAATGTGGGCTCTGATAAGGATGTTCCAAAACAATCTAGGAGACCAAAGTTTAGTATAAAAGAACCAACCAACCTGGTCAGTTGACCATAAGAAGACCGAAACGATCAACAAGACTGAGAAGACCAACAAATGTAAGTAAACCCTTATTTCGATATACCATGTTTCGTTAAACAAGCCTATTTCCATACGTTATTCATTCACTTGAGACTGGAGCTATGCGATGGTGATTACATTCGCTGAACTAACATTTAGTATATTGGATTTATTTGTTTTCCTATTGCCCCTGTTAGACTAAGAATAGTTCACCAGTGTGGAATCGAGCAAGAGGCGGAGAGACCCTGTCCTACTCTGGAGCTCAATGGACCAGATATGGCATCTGACTCTGGGGACATGGAACGTCGGTACACTGAAGGGCAGGGAAACAGTGCTTGTGAATGATGTGGCGCGCTGCAAATTAGATCTAGTGGGGGTTACCTCTACGCACAGTCCCCCATCTTCTGCCAAAACCCTGGATAGGGGTTGGACTCTATTCTTCTCCGGAGATGACGAGGGCGTGAAGCGCCAAGCGGGTGTGGGGATACTAATAAATCCCCAGCTGAGTGCCAGGGTTTTGGGGTTTACCCCGGTGGACAAGAGGGTCGTCTCCCTACGCCTAATGATAAAGGGAAGGATAACTCTGACTGTTATTTGTGCGTATGGACCGTGCAAATCTAGAGACAGTACAGAGTACCCAACCTTCTTGGAGACCCTGCAAGTAGTCCTGGATGGGGTTCCAGACGAAGACGCCAAAATTCTGCTGGGAGACTTCAACGCCCACGTGGGCCACGTGATCGGGAGGCACGGCCCCCTTCATGAAGACATAAATGGTTGTCACTTGTTACAATTCTGTGATAGAAATGCATTGTCTATAACAAACACCATGTTCCACCATAGGAATGCTCTAAAGTATACCTGGTACAAGAAAAGAAGCACACAAAAATCGATGAAAGATTTCGTGATCGTATCATCCAATCTGATGCCGTATGTTTTTGACACTCTGGTTGAGAGACGGACAAATCTGCAAATCAACCACCGTCTGGTGGTGAGTCGGATCAGGCAATGGACTCTGGACGAACCTGGTAAGCCCAAACTGTTGTTACTATTGGCATTGTCAACCTTATTTTAATTTCTTTATAAATGTTGCTATTATGAAGACACAACTCTAATTTCTATAACTTATCTGTTAACTGTAAACTCCCATACAGCTATCCCCTACGCCAATTTGGGGATAGCAGTTTAGAGAAATATTGTCCAATATGTCCCAAACATGATCAACTCATTATAGTTTGGGATTTAATTTTCCTGTCCAAACAGAAATATCCCGGATTGATCACCCACCGGTGGGGAATTGGATCAGGGAATGGGGGATTTTTGACGAACCTGGTAAGCCCAAACTGTTACTATTTGAACTGTCAACATTATTTTAATATCTTAATAAATCTTGCTATTATGAAGACACAACTCTAATTTCTAACACTTATGTTTTAACTGTAAACTCCCATACAGCTATCCCCTACGTTTAGAGAACTGTTGTCCAATATATGTCCCAAATATGATCAAATCATTCTAGTTTAAGATTTAAATTTTCCTGTCCAAACAGAACCTTCCTGAAGCTTTTTAATGATCAAAATTGTTTTCAGCATTTGAAAGATCACCTACGAGAAAGGAAATACACTAAATTTAGTTTTTACTAGGGGTATTGATGTTAGAATTGCATCCATTGACCACGCCTCTTTTTCTGATTATCATTGTATCTGTTTCACCAATCCAAATACCCTTCCTCTATTCACCACAGACTTTGCAGATGACCTTGCTGCCCTTCTCCAAGGCTAAAGATTATAAAAGCATTTTAAAGAAGCAGAGAGACGATGAAGGAAAAGTAAACAGTCATACTTTTCTTCTGACAAATGTACTTATTGTACGTCACTTTGAAAAAAAGAGTCTGCTAAATGCCCTCAATGTTAATGTAAATTAATGTAACCAAATTTGGTTACTTCTATCAATAATACAACTTTTAATTTTGAATACGTTTTGTAGCCTACATATCCTTTACCATAAATCAGATACATTTTTATAGTTTTCATGTTTTACCCAAGCACCATTCTGTGAAGCACATTCTCTCCAACAAAATGAACCATTGTAAACGTACAAAAATACAAGAATTAAGATAAATGAATAAAACCATTGAAATATTGCACGCATTTCATGATTTTAAAGTTGTAAAGTAGGAAGCACAACAATGTTTTAAATATTCTACTTTGTCTAACATGTTTTTGACTCACTTCCTGACGATGGTGAGGGATGAGGCCCATGTATAGGAACCTGCTTTAACAACCCGGCAGCCTCCACAATGTGGTATAACTACATTGGTCCACAGCGGCAAACGTAGTCGCCTATATGTTTTTTTTGGCCCATTATTTTCTATAGGATTGCGTCCACGTCACGTGACTGTCAAGTTTCTGTTTGCAAAAGCAAACATGTCTGACATATTCTCAGTGGAAGATGAAATTTGTTCTAGTAGATCCAGCATCAAAATGGTGTTTGACGTTTGAGTTTGTTAGTTATTAACACAAACTTTAAAGAGAATACACTTCCGACTGCTCACACACTCAATGTGGTTGATAATTGAGGCAATTCAGGACGATTCCACATTCTGTTTTTAGAAATTAAACAAATATTGATCTGGTTCAATATTCCTTATGCCTATAAATATGCAGCTTGCCATGATCATACACACTGAGCATGAAGAATAACCTTTCACGCATGCGGGGGTTATTGCCTCGGGGGCACTCGGGGAGGCGCTGTTCCGTCTGGATTTCCCCGACACCTTTCTGGATAGGGTTCTCCAAATAACTCCCTTTGAGTAAAACTGAGAAACATATAAGGAGGATGGGGGAAAAGGGATGATGAAGTCCTAAAGGATTCCTTCTGATCGGGTGGAAAGCAACGTGAATAACCAAGGAAGAGCCAGATACCACGGGCACGTTTGTTTAAACAGTTTATTAATAATCAGGAGGATATTAAAATATTTGGACCAACTAAAATACGAAATGTAAAATAAGTCCACAACGTCCTTTAAAGGAAATAGTCTACAGGGTAATCTTCACCTGAACTCCAAAATCCGCTGGCTCCCTCGGTGACGTGCTCTCGTCAGTCCCTCCTCCGCTTGTCCGAAAATCAGCGCTTTCTCCGCCTCTCCACGACCACCACGCGTCGCTCTGTTATGTCAGTTGGCTACTGCTGCGGCTTGGTGAGGCTCGTGATCGGCTCCAATGGGTCCAACAGTTAGCCTACTCCCGTTTATATTCTTTCCCCCACCGTTCTCACCGCACCTCCGTTGTATCGCCGGGTCCCATAGTAGAGTAGTAATACCATAGTTATTATGGTTGTGTCCCATTCCCATACCATAGTTTCCATACCATAACTGCCACTTAATCAAAATGGAATCTCAGCATAATTTTCCCGCAGTAAACTGAAAAATCAAACAAAAGACTAAGACGTGCCAAACGTTATAGACACCATCAACTATTGCCAGAAACTGGAAACAAAAATAAAATGTGATCCTCCACATTGCCCTACACACTACACATACCTAGAGCATGGAAATATAATTCTTAAAGGTTGGGTACGCGATTTGCGAAACGCCAGCAGATTTTGAAAATACACAACTCAAATGGTCCTACCCACTCTCCTTCAACGCTGACTCTGACTCCACCCATTCCTAGTACCTGGACGCGCAGTCATGCACGAGCGCGAACAGAGATGCGCGAGAGCGACCTGTGTGAAGTTGGCCCCCCGTCTCATTCAAAATATTAAAATGACACTGCTGTTCGTTTGTGCTAGGTTTGTGCTGGTTTGTGCCGTAAAAATTATCGTTTGTGCTGGTAAGGATTTTGAGTAATTCAAAATTGCATTTTCTGGCATGTGACGTCACCCAGCCCCCCGTTCACGCCCAAATCTCATCAAAATAGTCCCAATCGTTAGTGCTACGTTTGTGCTGGTTTGTGCCGTCAAAAGAAATTGTTTTGCTATTATGGTTTCTTAGTTGTTCCCGTTTGATTTTTCACACATGACGTCACTCAGCCCCCCGTCCTCCTTCAAATCGCGTCAAAATGGTCTCTATCGTTAGTGCTACGTTTGTGCTGGTTTGTGCAGTCAAAATAAATATTTGTGCAACTATAGTTTAAAAGGTATTCCAGTTTGATTTTTCTCACGTGACGTCACTCAGCCCCCCCTCCATCTTCAAATCGCGTCAAAATTGTCTCTATGTTTAGTGCTACGTTAGTGCTGGTTTGTGCTGTTAAAATATGTTTTTGATACTTTACTTTTTAAGTAATTAATACAACTTTATTTTCCCTTCTTGTTATGTAAACAGTCCACTTGTTATGCAACCATCACCCCTAGAACGCTCAAATCGTGTCAAAATGGTCTCTATCGTTAGTGCTACGTTTGTGCTGGTTTGTGCAGTCAAAAGAAATGTTTGTGCCACTACAGTTTAAAAGATATTCCAGTTAGATTTTTCTCACATGATGTAACTCAGCCCCCCTGTGCATCTTCAAATCGCGTCAAAATGGTCTCTATGTTTAGTGCTACGTTAGTGCTGGTTTGTGCTGTTAAAAGAAATGTTTTTGATACTTTACTTTTTAAGTAATTAATACAACTTTATTTCCCCTTCTTGTTATGTAAACAGACCACTTGTTATGCAACCAGCACCCCTAGAACGTTCAAATCGCGTCAAAATGGTCTCTATCGTTAGTGCTACGTTTGTGCTGGTTTGTGCAGTCAAAATAAATGTTTGTGCCACTATAGTTTAAAATATATTCCTAAAATATATTCCTGGTAAAAATAGATACCTAGGCAGTTTCTTCTGCTTTGCCGGTCAAGTGGTACAGTGGTATGGTTGCCTGCTGCTCTGGCTGAGTGCACATTCTGTGCATCTATTTGTTTGTGTTTCATCTCATGACCCTGCTACTTACAGCAGATACCGTGACAAGTGGCTAATAAAGAATATTACATCTAAATCAAAACCTGACTGAAGTGAACCAAACTCAAATGTATTTGAAAATAACGCACAAAAAACAAGCAAACACCTCATATAAACAGGACATACAAATGTGATGATTGGGGAACAATCAATTATTTTGACGGCACAAACGATAGAGCCTATTTTGAGATTTCAAAGTGGACTGTGGGCTGGTGAGGTCAAACGTGGGCATAATAAAGCTTTAACATTAACTTAAAAACTATAGTTGTTAAGAATTGAAGGTCATGTGCAGAACTTAAATGCACGACTCAGAACTCAGTAGTTGAATAAAGAACAAACGTTTACTGGCAGGATACGGTACACAGGTAAGCAAACATAATCCAAATAGGGCACACAGGTTCAGTCCGAGGTCAGAAACACGAGTAAACAATGAACATACGTAGCACGGAGAAATACAATGAACACAACCTGAAATGACGAGAACGCAACGAGTAACAAGAATACAAGACAGCACAAACCTGGCACAAACGATAGAGACCATTTTGCCGCGATTTGAAGGTTGACGGTGGGCTGTGTTGCATAACAAGAGGGCAAAATTAAGTTGTATTAATTACTTAAAAAGTAAAGTATCAAAAACATTTATTTTAACAGCACAAACCAGCACTAACGTAGCACTAAACATAGAGACCATTTTGACGCGATTTGAAGATGGAGGGGGGGCTGAGTGACGTCACGTGAGAAAAATCAAACTGGAATACCTTTTAAACTATAGTTGCACAAATATTTATTTTGACTGCACAAACCAGCACAAACGTAGCACTAACGATAGAGACCATTTTGACGCGATTTGAAGGAGGACGGGGGGCTGAGTGACGTCATGTGTGAAAAATCAAACGGGAACAACTAAGAAACCATAATAGCAAAACAATTTCTTTTGACGGCACAAACCAGCACAAACGTAGCACTAACGATTGGGACTATTTTGATGAGATTTGGGCGTGAACGGGGGGCTGGGTGACGTCACATGCCAGAAAATGCAATTTTGAATTACTCAAAAATCCTTACCAGCACAAACGATAATTTTTACGGCACAAACCAGCACAAACCTAGCACAAACGAACAGCAGTGTCATTTTAATATTTTGAATGAGACGGGGGGCCAACTTCACACAGGTGCGAGACCTAGCCAGGCTAGCGTAGGTTTTCGTTTAACAACATGGCACTACATTCAGCTGTAAGTTGCACCCAGTACCGCGGGAAGTAGGGGTGCTGGGGTGCTGCAACACCCCCTGTCCGAGGCCCTGTCTTATCACAGAAAACGATCATTTCTAAAAACTCCGGCCAAAGTGGAGATTTCTGAAAACGCCGGTTATGTGTTGTCGTGTCAACGGGGAGAAACGGGATTTTAGGTTCTGAAGCGTCACATTATGCACCAGGAAATGCTTAACGTCATGTGAGCGCCCGCTGTACCGTATTGGTCCGAATATAAACACAAACCCCATTGTAAGACGACCTATATTTGGAAAAAAGATTTGAAGACCAGATCTTGATTTCATGAATAAATAAATTGTATTAATTGAAATAATATACGAAAATAAAAAGGCATAGAATCAAACACTGCATTGCCACTAAACAGTAGTGCAAATAGGCCGTACTGATGTGTACACCAAAGACTTCCTGACACTCCTCTGCCCCGCTGTGTTCGCTCTGGCTGTGGTCGCTCCGAACTGTTTCGGCCCGTGGCAAAGCGAGACATCCTCGCTGCTGTCCAAGGCATGTTGAGACGCAGCATTTATTAAATGCTCATATGACCTAGTGCTGAAAAAAGGTTATATGAAAAAGTGTGAGGGTAGCGGTGGTGCGCTAAACTTGTTCTGTGAGCAGCTGGATGTGAACCATGGTGTGAAGGAAGTGAACACAACGATCGATTTTCAACTGTGCGCGCATGCACTGGTGTAATTGAGCTGCGCTGCTATATATCTTTTTTATCAATGTGACGAGTTGCGAGTCTAGTGCAGGCCGGTTTTTTTTTCCAGCACCCCCTGCTGAGAATACGTTCTCGCGGCTATGGTTGCACCAGATGTTATAAACATTAAACGGTCACATAAATCATTACTATTTTTAGAAAATGTATGTTTGTTTCATATAATTGTATTGGAAGTCCTGGTTTTCACTAGGGTTGCCGCGGTGTGGACATTTTCACACCGAGTAATACACTCGTCTCAACACCGGTATTACCGAGTATAAACGGTATAAACTTTGAAACTAGGTCAACCGCCACACAAGCATCGGTTTTTAGACCCTTCTCGTCCTTCAGTTGCCGCCAACGTTCGAAAGCAGCGCCTAGGATTATTCTTGATTTCAGTTTTTCTCTTTCAGCGTTTTTATTATCAATTACTCTCTGAAAAAGAGTTTTCCTTCTCTTTGCTGGTGGTGGTGGTGGTGGTGGTGGTGGTGGTGGTGGGGATGGTGGCGTCTTGTCTGCCATGGAAATTGTCTTCTACTGCTAGGTCCAAATGTGGATTAACTAGTTCCAGTAGCTACCGCAGGATAACAACAAACAGGAGCTTGCTCTGGGTCACGAGCTCTGCACGAAGGGGTCGCGCGCGGGGGAGGGGGAGTGCAGTACGACCGTTTGATTTACGTACTTACTGTCCAATGCCACTCGGTGGCAATGGAAATGATTGGCTGGAGTTTTTCGAGCCCTGCCCGTTCCACAGATGATTGACTTGTTTAATTTTCATGTCAGTACTTCTAACTCAGTGGCTGTAAGCGGGTTATGATAAGGATTTCAAGTAATTTTGCAAAAATGGCAAAAAAAGCGAATTCCATACCCAACCTTTAATTTAGTCCTATTATACAGGTATATTGTATGAGGGCGCAGTCATTCTTCTGAGCCACTATCCAGGCCCTGCTTTTTCACAAAAACACACATATCCCTAACAGCATAGTTTATTAAGGGTCAGATGAAACCTAAGTGAGGAAATAACATCACATTTTAGAATTATTAAGTCTCAAGGGAGATCTACTGCTCAACATATTTTAGTTTACAAATGTGTGTGGGTTTATAATATGTTTTTGAATGTGATAATGCGGTAAGGTTTGTACATTTCCTCCATTCCCATTTTGTTGAAGCAGAACCTCGGCCACACAAACAAAATATGAATTTACAAGATTGTATTTTATTTCAGTTCAAAACATTCAATTTACATTTCTTCTTCCCAACGATCTCGGCAGATTCAAATCCGCAGTTTCTATACATATAAGACCTATTTCTGCAAGCATCTGAAAATACTTTTATTGCATCAGATAATTAAAGTGACATAAACAATGTTATATATATACAAATATTCCATCTAACTCGCAACAATAATATGGAAAACGTTAAACAGCAATTGATTTGGCCTTGCATGAACATATTTACATCACATGTCAACATTTGGCCAAAGTGCTTAGCCATCATATAGCATTGTAAAGAAATACCCTTTTAAACCATAACAGTTATATTAATCATATTCCATTCAGTACAACAGTCTGCTTTAGTCCACCTCCTCGATGGTGGGCCCCTGGGGGCCAGCTCTGGCCTGCTCTCCACAGCTGCCTGCTGGCACTCCCCCCTGGTACAGCCTGGAGATGATGGGGCTACACAGCTTCTCCAACTCCTTCAGCTGGTGTTGGTACTCCTCTTTCTCCGCTAGCTGGTTGTTCTCCAGCCAGAGGATGGCCTGCTCACACTTCTCCTCCACCTTCTTCCTGTCCTCCTCACTCACTCTGTCCTTCAGGTTGTCCTCCCGCAGGCTGCTCTTCATGTTGAAGGCGTAGGACTCCAGGGCGTTTTTGGCCGCTATATTCTCCCTCTGTTGCTCGTCTTCTACCTTGTATTGGTCTGCTTCCTGAACCATCCTCTCAATGTCTTCCTTGCTCAGCCGGCCCTTGTCGTTGGTGATGGTGATCTTGTTCTGTTTGCCCGTGCTCTTGTCCACAGCAGACACGTTCAGAATGCCGTCTGCGTCGATGTCGAAGGTCACCTCGATCTGAGGTACCCCTCTCGGAGCGGGCGGGATTCCCGACAGCTCGAACTTGCCCAGCAGGTTGTTGTCCTTGGTCATGGCTCTCTCTCCTTCCAATACCTGGATCAGGACCCCGGGCTGGTTGTCAGCGTATGTGCTGAAGGTCTGAGTCTGTTTGGTGGGGATAGTGGTGTTCCGTTTGATCAGGGGCGTCATGACTCCTCCGGCCGTCTCGATGCCCAGGGAAAGGGGCGCCACGTCCAGGAGCAGCAGGTCCTGGACGTTTGCCGACGTGTCGCCGCTGAGAATGGCGGCCTGCACCGCGGCGCCGTAAGCCACAGCCTCGTCTGGGTTGATGCTCTTGTTGAGCTCCCTGCCGTTGAATAAGTCCTGCAGGAGTTTCTGGATCTTGGGGATTCGCGTGGAGCCTCCCACCAGGACGATGTCGTGGACCTGGCTCTTGTCCATCTTGGCGTCCCTCAGGGCTTTCTCCACAGGTTCCAGGGTTCCCCTGAAGAGGTCTGAGCACAACTCCTCGAAGCGTGCCCTGGTGACGGAGGTGTAGAAGTCGGTGCCCTCGTGCAGAGAATCGATCTCGATGCTGGCCTGAGAGCTGGACGATAGGGTTCTCTTGGCTCGCTCACAAGCCGTGCGCAGCCTCCTCAAAGCCCTCTTGTTCTGGCTGATGTCCTTCTTGAACTTTCTCTTGAACTCCTCCACAAAGTGGTTAACCAAGCGGTTGTCAAAGTCCTCTCCACCCAGATGAGTGTCTCCGGCCGTGGACTTCACCTCAAAGATGCCGTCTTCGATGGTCAGGATGGAGACGTCGAAGGTGCCCCCGCCCAGGTCAAAGATCAGGACGTTGCGCTCGCTGCTCTTGCCTTTGTCCAGACCGTAGGCAATGGCGGCCGCCGTGGGCTCGTTGATGATCCTCAGGACGTTGAGGCCGGCGATCACTCCTGCGTCCTTGGTGGCCTGACGCTGGGAGTCGTTGAAGTAAGCTGGAACCGTGATGACGGCGTTCGATACCTTCTGGCCCAGGTAGGCTTCGGCAATCTCCTTCATCTTCACCAGGACCATGGAAGACACCTCCTCAGGGTAGAAGGACTTGTTCTCCCCCTTGTGCTCCACCTGGATTTTGGGCTTCCCCGCGTCGCTCATCACCGTGAATGGCCAGTGCTTCATGTCCGCCTGCACCACCGTATCGTCAAACTTTCGGCCAATCAGGCGTTTGGCGTCGAACACGGTGTTGGTGGGGTTCATGGCCACCTGGTTCTTGGCTGCGTCTCCGATGAGTCTCTCCGTGTCTGTGAACGCCACGTAGCTCGGGGTGGTCCGGTTGCCCTGGTCGTTGGCGATGATCTCCACTTTGCCGTGCTGGAACACCCCCACGCAGGAGTAGGTGGTGCCCAGGTCAATACCGATCGCTACACCCTTAGCAGCAGACATCTTGCTGAGGATAGCTGTCTGGGAGTTAAAGGTTTAAAGATAAGCCTTAGAATTATGTTTTCCAAATATCAACACAAACTATACTTAAAAAGAAATTATACTTATTGACAGTTCGAGGCTAAATAATTATGTAATCGTCAAAGAAGTATGTCAGGCCGATAAGATCTCAGATATTTGTAACACAACTGAGCAATTAATTAAAAAATGAATTTAGTTTGGCCTAACAATAAAGACTAACATTTCATTCAAATAGTTGGGAAGGGAATCTTTAAAAATAGGAAAAGTATCTTTGATCGGTCGGCATAAATAAAAATGTAGGCAAACGGCAAAGCTTTTCTCTTTGCGTAATCAGAAGGTTGTAGCGTACTTACTAGTTGTTGTTGTTATTGTTAAGTGTTCCGTGTAGAAAGGAGCCCTTGCTCTGTCTCTTCGCCCGTCTTGGATCGCTGTTGGGATTAAAGCTTTGCTTTGGATGTCCGACTACTCCTCCGTCAAACTTTATATAGCGTCTCTCTGCCTTCTGGACGCTTCTCGACGCTTCATCCCGTCTGGCCAATGGGAGCGGCGAGCGACGTTTTGGTTTCCGGTTTTCTGAAGTGATCATCGCCCTCGTTCCTGAGTGGTTACAGAATGTTCCTGAATCGTCCCGAAGGTTCCTGATTCGTCCCGGCTAGCCGTGTTTTATGTTATTTATTTATTTAGCTTCTGAACTTTCCATCCTTTTACCCAGTTTTAATATAATTATATAATATGTCCGTTAGCCTATATTAAGTTTTCCTGGCATATTGAACTTCACTTCAAGAATACTCTCTTTCTATATCGAACAATCTAGAAATCGATGTGTGTGTATTTGTGTGTGTGTGTGTGTGTGTGTGTGGGGGGGGGGGGGGGGGGGGGGGGGGGGGGGGCTTGGGAAATAAATATAATTTATGTTTTCACTTCTCAAGCTGTTAAACCGAAAAACCCTTTTAAATTAATGGGTTCTGTTATTGAATACACTTACGTATAAATTCCCTCGTAATAGTGTATGTTATAAGTACAGCGCATTCGACAAACGGTTAGTATGACTGTTTAGTGGTTAGGGTGTTTGACTCCCAGGCGAAAGGTTCTTGGTTCAAAACCCAAAGTCAACAGTCTACGCGTACCCATCATGATCCGCAAATTGCTAGTTAATGACTTGTATCTGAAAAGACAATGACTGTAAATTACTTTCGATAAAAGTGTCCACTAAATAAATGGTAAATTAATAATAAATGATGTCTGCAAAAATGAATCTCAGGTCATATCTGACGTCATCTGTCACGGCCGCAACGCGAGAATAACAGACCCCCTCACTGTACTCTCGCGATAGGAGGAGGACCAGCGCGAGAAGAACGGACACAGGCAAGGCACAGCAATATTCATATTTAGCAACAACAACAAGCATTATTAATTGATTATTTGCGTTAACTATGACGAAGACGGAGAAAATAGTGTTGCAATCTCACTGAAACAACATATTGGAGTTAGAGGAAATACGATATACAGGTAAAGATTGCGGAGAAATGCATTGTTGTGGGAGTAAATCTTGCTGGTTTATTAATAGCAAGCTAGCGGGCTAGCTAGCGTCTCATTAGCGCATCTCTCAAATAATCTTTTCCTTTTTTGATTTCAAATGTGGATGTTGTTGGTTGACTTAAGTTCACTATTTCCTGATGGCTGCTGCTGTTTGCGTTAGTCATTGCAGACTAGTGCGTTTAGATGTGCGGTATAACGGCAAGGTAATGCTGTGTAGCTGTTATTAGCTAGCTAGCGCTACACGTCTTACAGAAAAGCTGATAAAATCACAGAGACTAGATTACACACACACTGGTTGCGACCCCCTGATCTAAAAGTATCATCTGTTATAACCTGACTGAACCTCTGCTGTGTGTTCAACATGTAACCTGCTGCTCATCTCAACCACACTCCTCCTTTCATCTTGCAGCGGGGTCCCATCACTCGGTCACAATGGTGAGCAGTACATCATAATTATGGTAGAAAATACTCGTTTCGTACATTAAATGCTAGGACATCATGGCAAACATGTGTGATTTGACGTTTAATTCAATTACATAGATAAACTGTGTGCACCCTGAAGCAGTAACATAATTGATGTATGTGTCTATCTAATATATACTCTGTTTACTCCACAGGCTGTATCTCTACTGCGTGTGTGTGGTCATCTGTAAAGACAGTGTCTGCCTTGTTATCCCATCTCACGTATCTCTCGTCCACTCCCTTACTCCCTTATAACAGACAACTATTTATATTAAAACTATACTCCTATTTTAGAAGATAATGTAGCACGGAGCCTTCCCTTGTAGAAACCTGGGCCTCTACAAACGCCTGTCGTTGGGCTGTGTTGCGGTGCATTCTAACAATTCAACTTTAAATGGAAATGAAGGCAACACTAAAGATCACACCCACGTGCAAATTACTAGACCGATGTGCAGTGTTTACCCCTGTTCCCCTGGCCCAGCTGTGCAAGCCCTCTGCACTGTCCTCGCCGGTCTGAAGTGATTGGATCCTTCCTTGTTCAATCACAGACCCCGGCCAATCGGAGCATGAACGGCTCACTCCTGACCCCGCCCAGCCCTAGGGCAGCCAGCTCCTCCCCCCTGCCTCCTTCCCCATCCCCTTCCCCTCCCTCCCCCTCTCTCCTCCCCCTCTCCTCCAGACCCCCTCCTCTGCCCCCGCTCATCAGCCCGCCCCCCCAGGGCCCCACCTCCTCGTTGTCCGACACCCCCACGCCCTCCCCCTCCCCTTGTCTCAGCTGGACCGAGTTCTGCGAGCTCCACGCCCGCGTCGCCGCCGGCGACTTCGCCCGCCACTTTCGGGCGTTCCTCCAGGAGAACCCGCACTACTCCCCCGACGCGGCCGGGGCCTTCTGCCGCCGCTTCACGGACCGCTTCGTCCGCCACTTCCAGAGCGAGTTGGAGGGGACCGGCCCGCCCAACTGCGTCTCTGGCAGGGAGGACATGGGGAGCTGGGCTCCCCAGATAGACCCCCCCTCCCTGGAGGAGGAGGTCGTCTGCCTGCTTCCCCCGCCCGGGGGCCTGCCACGGCCCGGGGCCCCCGGGGGCCTTCCGCGGCCCGGGGCCAAGCAACCCCCGGCCCGGCTGGTGCTGGAGCACCGCGGAGGCGACCGCTTCCAGGACTCGTACGCCCACACCCAGATGCTCCCTCCCTCCTCCTCTTCCTCCTGCTCCTCCTCTGTGGGCGGGAACAACGGGCGACGGGAGGAGAGGGGAGGCGTGGCGGCTGGGAGCGAGGAGGCCCCGGTAGAGGAGGAGGAGGAGGAGGAGGAGGAAGAGGAGGACAGCTGGCTGGGCGGGGTGCCCGTCGGCGAGGACGGAGAACATCCGGAGGAGAGGGAGGCGGAGTCTGCGGAGGACCACGCTGACTCCTCCCTCTCCTCTCAGAACCCTCCCCCCTTCTCCTCGACCACGCCCCCTCCGGGCTCCAAGGGCAACGGCACGCCGAGTGGGTCCAAGGGCAAGCTGAAGAAGCGCTTCTCGCTGCGCAGCGTGGGCCGGAGCGTGCGCGGCAGCGTCCGCGGCATCCTCCACTGGCGGAGCTCCTCCGGCGACGCCCCCCAGAGCCCCCTCCCCTCCAGCTACAGCTACACCATGGGGGTCCACGACGCGGCCCCCTCCTCCGCCAAACGGACCTCCGGCACGCAGCCGCCCACCCCGACCTCCTCCATGCCGGTCTCCCTCTCCCTGCCGCTGTCCCTGCCCCACTCCTCCTCCTCCTCCCTGCCCCCCTCCTCCTCCAGCAGCGCCACCTCCCTCTCCCTCTCCGAGGCGGCCCGCGACCGCCGCCGCAGCAACGGCGAGGGCGGGGAGAAGGAGAAGTGGAGCCACCGGCTGGACAAGCTGAGGCTGTCCCGCTCGCCACCGCCCTCCATGGGCCTCCCCGGCTCCGCGTCCCTGCCCCCCAGCAGCGCGGGGGCCTCGTCCCTGGGGGCCTCGGCCCTGGGCCCCAGCCGGCGGGCGGGCCGGCTGGTGAGGGAGGGCGGGGTCAGCGTCAGCACCACCAGCGACGAGTTGCTGGGGAGCCACGGCTTCCCGGGCTTCTCCTTCGGCCTGCTGCACCACTCGGCTGCCGTCGCCGATGGCAACGGGGCCTCGGGCCAGGCCGCGCCCGCGCCGGCCCTGACCAGCGGAGGGGGGGTGCCCTGGCGCGGCGGACGCTGGCACAAGTGTCGGCTGGTCCTGAAGGAGAGGGAGAAGGAGGGGGCAGAGCGGGGCGAGGAGTACTACCTGGAGTTTTTCATCCCGCCCAAGGTCGGTCTCCTTCTGACACACAGAACCCTCTCTATAGAATCCTTGCATCCCTTAGAACCCTTGGAATGAATCCCTGACTCCAGAACACTCCTCTAGAACCCAAACCCTTCGCTAAGAACACTCATGCAGGAACCCTAGAGCCCTGAACCCTTAGAAACCTTATCATACTCCCTTAAAGTAAACAGCAACACTACTATACTATTTATGTTACTATCGTAATCTAACACCCATAACTACCTTACAATTATTTAATTTATTTATTGATCAGGATGCGATAAACTTTTGTAGAGTCATTTAATGGTCCATCTCTCAGAACCTTTTAATTTTAAGTGCAAGAAATTGGATCACCTCACAGCAATGAAGCCTTTTTAGCTGTGTCATGCTGCTTAATATATTGTGACAAACATTATTCCAGATATTTAGCATAACGTATGATATATTCATAGATAAATTATATTTGTAATTTAAATAATTGTCATCTTGATAGCCTTCTTTAAACTTCCTCAAACTAGTCCAAATAAATAAGTATAAATAAGTGCTATTGGATGAGCTGCAGGTTAATTGTTTCCCTGCTGTATTCCAGTATCAGGAATGCTTCTGTAGGGACCACATGATAAAGCCTCTTCTTCCACTGTTCAAAATCTCCCAAAATCGATTTTATCTTTATATCCCGTTCCAAAGTCTCCCTCATTTATGGATCGTTTACAAGGTTTTGGTTTGACCAAGGAAAACCTGATTCAAATGATGTTACTCTAGCTTATACTGTGTTACTCTTGCTTTATTTAAAATGTATTTGAAATTTATTGAAGTGGTTTTTTAAACTATGTTAGCCATATTCAATATATCAACCTAACTCAATAACTATAGCCTTATTTAACTTACTTAATGTAAACTGTGTTGCTACAGGCCTCTAGCTAAATTTAAGAACTAAAACTTGTTTATTTAAAACGTTGTTCTCCAAACATCTAACTTTATTTACATTCATTAAAACTGTGTTCCTCTTGGCCTCCAACTTTATTCAACGTTGTTCCTCCAAGCTTTTAAGTTTATTTAAAATATATTCTCCCAGGCCTATGCATTCATTTAACCTGTGTTCCTCCTGGTCCCCCACAGTATTTAACCTGTGTTCCTCCGGGTCCCTCACGGTATTTAACCTGTGTTTCTCCTGGTCGCTCACGGTATTTAACCTGTGTTCCTCCTGGTCGCTCACGGTATTTAACCTGTGTTCCTCCAGGCCTCTAAGCCCAGGGTGACGGTGGCCTGCTGCTCCATGGTGGACGTGAGGAGCACCACTGCCCTGGAGGTCCCAGACAAGGAGAACACCTTCCTCCTGCAGGTGACCTCCCTCTCCTTCTCAACACAACCCACGCCTCTGTTCTTTAAGCCACCTAGTTACCTTAAAAATGTATGATAACATTTGAGTCCTTAAATCTTTTGTGTGTGTGTGTGTGTGTGTGTGTGTGTGTGTGTGTGTGTGTGTGTGTGTGTGTGTGTGTGTGTGTGTGTGTGTGTGTGTGTGTGTGTGTGTGTGTGTGTGTGTGTGTGTGTGTGCACGCGTGTTGTTCTCCCTCAGCTGGAGGGGGCGGTGCAGTATGTGATCGAGACGCGGGACGCCGTGCAGATGAGGGCGTGGCTTAGTGACATCAGGAACGGCATCTGTCTGAGGTAGCCATGCGATGGGGACGTCAAGGAGCCGATCAGACATCCGTCTCTTTCCTTACAAGGGACTCTAGTTGTTGATAATGGGTCTCTTTATTTTGCCATATATTGTAATGTTTTGTTTGAGGGGGTGTGTGTGTGTTAAGTTATGTGTGTGTAAGTTTGTGTGTAAAGCTGTGTCGTGTTGGGTCTCCACTAGTGAGCAGGATGAGGGAGAGGGCCGGTGCGGGGCCCATCTGGACATCAGCGGCACGCCCGAGTTCGGCGACCGCCTGTCTCAAGGTGAGTCCAACTGCTTGCTCCAGCATCCAATCACAGCGCTGCTCTGCCTGCCTAGGCTCACAGGCCGGATGCGATTGGTTTCTTTATGGTGACTGGTCCGCCCACTTTACCGCCAGGTGTGGTAGACGTTACAAACTATTTTAAAAATGGACTCTATAGTTAGGATCTTTCATCGTCTAATGTGTGAGCGAGGCATCGACCAGCGTTACCCAGTGGACGGTAACGACTAGTAGAATGATCTGTTCACCATACATCTGGGTGGACACTCCCACTTGTGATGTCACAAATGGGTCATCATGATGTCTCAAAGGGGTCAACATCACACCTGACAGTAAACTAGTGAAGTTTAACTTGTCCTGTAGCAAGTCGTCAAATCTCTCATGCAGTCAGTCAGACATGACCACTAACCAATCAAACTATCTTCAGTGTGTTATGGAGGGATCGGAGGCTCCTCCCCTTTAATGGAGCCCCTCCCGCCTGAGCTGCCTCCCCGAGCTCCCCTCGACGAACCAGACGGCCGCCTCCTCGGAGGGGGCGGGGCTAGCCTTGGAACGCCCTTCGCAGAGACTCCCGACGCCACAGGTAAACACCTGCACTTAACTTGTACGGTACTCTTCTCTACTATACGGTTCTTTACTGTACAGGTCGACACCTGCACTGTCCTGTACTGTAGCCTCACCACCTCGGGTTCACAATTAACCCCCACCCCCTCCCCCCCCGCAGGCTCCTTCCTGTTCTCCGAGGTCACTTCCTCTGAGACGGTGGAGCACCCTTTGAGCGAGTGCCAGTGGTTCCACGGGACCTTGTCGCGTCTGAAGGCGGCCCAGCTGGTGCTGGCCGGGGGTCTGGCCAGCCACGGGGTCTTCCTGGTGCGCCAGAGTGAGACGCGTCGCGGGGAGTACGTCCTCACCTTCAACTTCCAGGGCAAGGCCAAGGTGAATGTTTGACCTTTGACCTGGTTTAGTGGCCATTGGCTGTTGTGAATGACAGTTGGAAGGCTGTGTGTTGGTAATGTGTCGTTCTGAAGATTGTTGTGACTGTGTATTGTAAAGTTGTGTGTTTTGGAACTGAGGGCCAAGCTACGACCAGGTTAGGTTTGACCTTTGGCCTGGTGTGGTAACCGGTAGGCTAATGAGCATGCTAACCCACCGTGCCCCCCCAGCACCTGCGTCTATCCCTGAACGAGGACGGCCAGTGCCGGGTGCAGCACCTGTGGTTTCAGTCCATCTTCGACATGCTGGAGCACTTCCGGGTTCACCCCATCCCCCTGGAGTCCGGGGGGGCCTCCGACGTCACACTCATCAGCTTTGTAGGAGCTACCGCCGTCAGACAGCCAGGTACACACACACACACACACACACACACACACACACACACACACACACACACACACACACACACACACACACACACCTGGTTTACCTGGCTGTCCCTCACACACACTGTGTGTGTGTGAGGGACAGCCAGGTAAACACAGACAGGTGCAGATAGAAAAACACAGACTGAGACTACAAAGAGAGACAGCCAGATGGAGAGAGACAGACGGGTATACTGTGAAATGATTTATTGTATTCAATGTAAGGTGTGTGTGCGTGTGTCACATGATGGCTGTATGATGACATCAGGACCAGCAGAAAGACATTTTAATGTGATGCCCCCCCCATTCCGCCTCCGTCATGCCTTTGACCTCACTGTTGTTGTTGTTGTGTATCCGTCCCATCATCCTTTGCAGGCCGGGACAGGGCTGGCAGCCGGCCAACAGTTTGTGAGGTCATCAGCACTCGTCATCCTGACTCTCCATCAACCCCCATCTCTGACTGTGTGTAAGTGAGAGAGAGACCCGGGCCAAGAGAGAGAGACACCTTTTTAGAAAGAGAAAGAGTGTGTTTGTGTGTGTGAAGTCTGGACTGATTCCATGACTCTTAAGACTCATGACTGCTGACTCCTGCCCGACAAAAGCTCACCTGCTCTCATTTGCTTTCTCTCCCCCTTTATCGCTTTCTTTCTTTCTCTCTCTCTCTCTTTCTCTTTCTTTCTCTCTCTTTCTCTTTCGCTCACTAACTTTCTCTGTTTCAATCCCTGACCATCACTCTTCCCCTTTTCTCTCTCTCTCTCTCTCTCTCTCTCTCTCTCTCTCTCTCTCTCTCTCTCTCTCTCTCTCTCTCTCTCTCTCTCTCTCTCTCTCTCTCTCCGTTCCCTCTCTGTTTCCTCCTCTCCTTCTCCTTTCTCCCCCTTCCTATCTCTGTTTATATTACTCATGATCGCTCTCTTCCCCTCTCCCTCCCTCTCTCTCCCCCCTCCCTCTCTCTCCGGGCGTGCGTGGTTAGACTTGACCAGCAGACCCCGTAGCCCCCCCCAGCCCCCCCCTCCCCCGCTGCCCCCCGGTCGGCCCCCGCCCCCCACTCCCCCGCAGGAGCGAGGGAGTGAAGGAGAGCTGGCAGGAGGTGTGGGACCAGGAGGTCCAGCAGCAGCAGGAGGAGGAGCAGCAGCAGCAGCAACAGGAGGTGGAGGTGGAGGTGGAGGAGGAGGGGGAGGAGGAGGAGCCGCAGCAACAGGAGGAGTGAGCGTAGCTCCGGGGCCGGCAGCAGGCGGGGCAGGAGGAGCAGGGAGCAGTGATGGAGGAGCGGAGGACTGGGAGGAGAGGGATGCTGCTCTGCTGCAGCTGGAGGGGGGAGGAGGAGGAGGAGGAGGAGGAGGTGGAGGTGAGGGGGAGGAGAGGGAGGCGGCTGCCAGAGCTCCCCGGGCCGTGGATAACCAGTACTCCTTCTTCTGAAGGGGGATGGGTAACTGTGAGGGTGGGCGGAGCTAGTGTGGAGGAGGCGTGTTTTGTTTTAGACTGATGGAGGAGCAGGAGGTACTAACCCTATTAAACAACCCATGACTTTAGCACGCTACAGATAGGGAGAGAGTGGGAGAGTGAGAGAGCAAGCGAGAGGGAGACTATGACCTAACACTACATAATGGTACACTAATTTAAACCTTTAGTTTAGACTGATGGGCTTCTTTCCCTTTTTTGTTCAGCTGCTGGTCCTCTCATAGTGGAAACCTTTAAGATACCTCATGTAGCTAGCAGGTACCCTAGCTGCTAACTCTAGCTAGCAGGTACCCTAGCTGCTAACACAAGCTAGCGGCTTACCCGGGATAGCAGGTACCATAGCGGCTAACTCTAGCTAGTTAACAGCAAAACTGTATGCTAGCCAGCGGCTAATCAGGCATTAGCTAGCATGCTTACCTGAGAGTGGAGCCGGGAAGCAGGCTTTACCTCGGATACAGATCACCATGGCAACTCTCTCTGTCTATCTCTAGCTCTCTACATCTCTCTCGGTCTCTCTCTGCAATCCTAATTTCACTACACCGGGTCAAACTTGGGAGAGATTTGCTTTCTTTCAGTGACAAACTGTTAGCCATGACGAAGATGGTGGTAAAACAAATAATAATATTGTTGAAGATAATGGTATTAATTTTATTTTTGTTTTTATGAAACCTTTTTATTTTGTATGTAAATGTAACATCTATTCAAACCACACCCTGTTTCAGTTCACACTTCTTTGTGCCTTTTTAAAAAAAGAAAAGAAAAAAACATTTGTTTCCTGGGGAGAAGATAGTTGTGTTATGACATCGCATCCTCTTGTTCAGTTAAAAAACACTAGATCGGAAGAAAATGGCTATAATAATATTAATAATAATCACGGAAAATACTTTTTCTACTCGTGCCTTTCTGTATCTATCCCTCTTGCGTCTGTAAATCTGCTCCTGTCGTTTTGTTTCGCTCCCCATCTTTCCAGACCATGACCTGTTGACATTTCTCTTTGTCTCTCTTACGTTATTCGGTCTTGTATTTGTTCCCTATATGCACCTTTCTCTCCGTTTCTTCCCGCTCTCTGTGTTTTTGTTCTCAGTTTGAAAACTGTTCGTGCCTTTCTCTGTCTTTTCTCTCCTCGCTGGGACCGTGTGTTGAGGGTGGGGCGATGTTGTCCCCCTCGTGTGGTTAGTTTCAGGTACTACATTGAATTTAATGATAACGATATAATATAAATATAGTGAAACAGATTCGTCTTCTGCGTTTTGTCTTTTTCCGCACCTGTATTCTGATTTTGCAGAGAACAATGGATTCAAAATGTCCTTTTATGTTTTTACCATACGAAGACATGAACATCATATAAGACTCGATTTTACTGTACTTTCCTCCACTGCTGAGAACCAAGCACCAGCATGACATTCAAGGCCATAAAACAAAGGGTCAACACTATTAGGTGTCTTTCCTCAATAAAGGCTGTGTATTTATAATAATAGCGGATGAAGGTGAGAGATTATTTATAATATACTGCGTGCATATATATATATATATATATATATATATATATATATATATATATATATATATATATATATATATATATATATATATATATATATATATCTATCGTGTTCCTGTTTACGAGCGACAGGTTTAGCGAGCCAATTGGATTTAAGTAAATAAAGAGTGATGGCAGAATTGCTCATTCACCTTTCATTGCAGATGAGGGCGTGACTTAAGAGTGGTGCGCTTGTTATTGTACATCGACTTATGCACTTATCACGTGGGTTTCAAAACCGGTAAATTATAGACGTTTCTCTTCTTTTGCCTAGATTGGAGCTACATATTTTTAACAGAATACTAATCTAAGTTATTTGCAATACCATATCATACAGGATTATACGTAGAAAACAAAATGTGGTGAGAAAACCGCTTTTAACCCCACCCGGGTACCACACGTCACTTGTTAATCGGATGCCGGGTTAGAAATAAACGAGCACACCCCAGAGCGGTGTTTTGTTTTTGTTTTCGACGGTTTATGAAGCCTGGAAACACAGGGATGCACATGACTAAAAAGTATGTATTTATTACCAAACCTTCACCGCCACTATGAGTACCTTAGGATCTGATTTACCGGAAGATGTCAGTGTTTGTTTTGAGGAGCATCGCTAACTAGGCTAACTGCGGCAAGACAATGTAACTGAAGCTAACTAAGGCTAGCTGACAGCAACAACGACAAAGATACTGATAATGTAAACGACTAAACCGTTTTTACATGATCAGAAGTACAATAACCGAGGCGATTTCAGCTTTCAAAGAGGTTGCCAAACACGACCGAGGTCATTTCTTGTGCAGGCTTGCAAGGGTGCAACTCGCTAGCTTACATGCTAATGTAGAAAGCTATTGATCGGATTGCCGCCGGGTTTTATTTGATTTAGTATATTTTAAGTCTTAATACAGGAGACACCTCTGTTAAATACTTAAGGGTACTAATAAACGTCTACATAGTCATTCAGCTGACGCTGCTATCAAAATTGGCTTACAATCATCAAGATTGCATGTTATGAGGGCTCAGGTAGGGCTGAGGGAAGGAAGCCTACAGGTAGACTGAGGACACTGGGATTCGATCCCAATACCTTTCGTCTAGGGTTCGAACCCCCCAAAAGCTAGACTGTACTGACGTCTAGACAGTCCTGTCAGTAACCCCGTGTTGACCTTTGAACTTTCAGGACAAGAAACACAATGAAGCCTCCGTCACAGTCACAGTCATCGCCAGTAAGTAGTCCAACTAGTTTTTGTTATGTATGACTTTATTATACACCAACAGTATCTAGGCCTACTGTGTTCAATATAACTGTATTAAACACCAACCTCAAGTATGCATATTGTGTCATATGTATGACTTTATTAAACACAAACTGAGGATAATATTCAACACAGTAGACCTACTTACTGTAAAAAAATTAAAAAAGCAAGTTTGACTACTGTATCATATATTAGTTTATTAGGCACCTAAAGTGTTAAATATAATATTAAACACCAACATAAGTAGGCCTACTGTATCATATATTACGTTATTAAATACCAATAGTAAGAAGGCTGTTTTTTATATTATTAAACAAAAACAAAAAGTACTGTAATTATAAATAATTGTATTAAACACTAACCGCATATACTGTCTTCAAGACAACCCTGAACTTGGGAAAAATCCTTACCTGACTCGGAATAACAAGATAGAAATTCGCATATCATTTCAGAGCTTCAAACCTCTGACTTGACTTGACTTTAATCTGAAGAAAATTATTGTTACGATTTGATTTGTGTTTTTATCATTTATATTTCCCTCTGATTATAGCAACATGTTTATTTAAACTGTTATATTATCAATTTAAATTCGCTGACAACAAGTGTTTGTCTACTCTCTTCTTCGTGTCTTTCCAAAAGAAGCATAAATTGCTGATGCCTATTTATTTAGTAATCAGCAATGAGCTACACTATGCCCAACTTCCTTCGGGTATATCCATGTTGCATTGCCCGTCAGTTACCTGACAGCGTGAACATAGTTATATCGAAAGTGGAAAACCAAGGGCTGAAACTTCCGGGTTCGGAGTTGTCTTGAACGTGGTCTCAATATGTAATCTTTCGACCAAAATGGCAGCCTATTTTGTATTTTTGAGAAATGCTCCTCGTCGAAGTTGCTGAACACACCTCTACTCATCAATACACATAAACGCCAAATTGTCTAAGTACATTCAATGAAAATGTTTTTTATTAGAATGATAGAAAAAAAGTATTGAAGTCAGTTTTAAAGTAGCATGACGCAAACCCTCGGCTTTCAATGCTGCTATGTCTGTCTTCTAAGATAAAATAAAATTATGCTAATATTTCACCTAGTTTAACCCTACCCATGTGAACATATCAGCACTCCAGTGGTGTTATACTTGTACGTGTGTTTTGTCCTTAGGTATTTGAAGGTGTGTACAACAATGCCGGGATGCTCCATATCCTTACCTCTGTGGTGGTGAGTGTTGCTCGCTCCTGTATGTCTCTTTCCTCTCAGTTTCCTCCTTCTCTCTCTCCTCCTCCTCCTTTCTGTCTCCCCTTTTTTCTCTGTGTCCTCCTCTTCCTTTTCCCCACCTTCTTGTTGTCTCCTCCTCCTCTCTGTCCCCTCCGCGTCGTGTTGGAGGAGTCTTACGGTGCCTTGAACCCCCACCTCTAACCCCCACCCCCGCCTTTGTTTCTTCCCAGGGAGCCACGTGTGACGTGAGGGTTAAAAACGGGGCCGTGTACGAAGGGATCTTCAAGACACTCAGTTCCCAGGTAAATGTCTGGTAAACTGTTAACATGTGGTTTTCTTTTGTCCTTGTCTCGTTCTATCCGTCTTTGTCTGTGTCAAGTCAACTTTACTTGTATAGCCATTAATCACAGAATCCCCCTGTCTCTATGTCTCTCTCCTCAACTGTGTCTCTCTGTCTGTCTGTCTGTCTACCTCCCTGTCTCTCTATCTCTCTCCTCATCGGTCTCTCTCTCCCTCTCTGTCTCTCTTTCTCTCTCTCCCTGTCTGTCTCTATGTCTCTCTCCTAGTGTGAGCTTGCGGTGGATGCGGTCCACAAGAGGGGGGAGGGAGGTCCAGTGGATGACGGTGGGGGAGGTGGTGATGGGGGAGGGGGACCCAGGATTGAGGACATCACAGACACCATGATCTTCAGCCCGTCAGATCTGGTCACCATGACCTGCCGCAACGTGGACCTCAGTTTCGCCATCAGAGGTAACTCACCACAGATCCCTCCCATCCCACCATAATACATCCAAAACTGTCAACCTCGTGTTGATGGAGTCATGGTGGGATTAGGTGCATCTGTCACTACCTCACCCTTATTGGCCTTGTGTAAACCAGTTAAAGGGGTAGTTCGGAATTTTGGACATAGGGCCTGATTCCCAAGTTAGCCTTGGTGTTCTTTATCATTGGAGACAGTTTTCAACACATTACATTCAGTCCTTCTAGTTGCAGAGTTTGAGTTTGCTAGCGCACGGCAACGGGCAATACTAGCCTGCTAATAAAACAGTCTTACCCACTCCAGAGTACACCCGAGGCAAATCAACTATAACGCCAGACGGTCGATGTAAATGTCTGTGTTGATAGAATAATGTTAGAAATAAAACCCACCTTGCGTTGCATTGCATTTTGAGGGATTTGCTATGTCTCAGCAGCAGTGTTATATTCCTGGTAGTAGGCTACGGCAGCAGCGGACTGATACCTTGGTTAAATTCCGCTGCTGCTGAGAAGTTAGTTTTATTTCTAACATTCTATCAACGAGGTGTGTGTGTGTGTGTGTGTGTGTGTGTGTGTGTGTGTGTGTGTGTGTGTGTGTGTGTGTGTGTGTGTGTGTGTGTGTGTGTGTGTGTGTGTGTGTGTGTGTGTGTGTGTGTGTGTGTGTGTATAGATGCGTTCACAGACTCTGCCATCAGCAGCGGGCGTGTGAACGGGGAGCAGCGGGAGAAAGTTCTGCTGCGCTGGGACGGAGGAGATCCCAACGGAGAGGGACTGGACCTGGACACAGACTCTGTAAACACACACACACACACACACACACACACACACACACACACACACACACACACACACACACACACACACACACACACACACACACACACACACACACACACACACACACACACCTGGGCCCGTTTCCCGAAAGCATCGTTAGCCTAAGTGGATCGTGAAGTGCATCATACAGTTTTCACACCGTTTCCCGAAAGCATCGTTGGTAACGAACGTCGTGAAAACGCTCACAAGTGCACCATCGCCAAGTTGAGAGCGTGGTTTCTGCAGTGAACGTAGACTGCTGCGTGAAAAATGTGCTGCGATTGCGTGCCTGAACGCTTCACGCTTTCCCGCTTACATTACCAGCACCATCATAAGGCGTTTTTACAGTGCCAAATATGCCGTCGTATGCACGCCTTTTTCGTGGCACGCTCCGCGCGTTTACACTGCCCGAGGTAAATTGCCTGCTTGAGCTAGCACCCCAATTTACCCTCCCGGACCCTACACACATTTGCGGTTTATTGGGTTTCATATTGAATCTGATTATGATCCTTGGATGGAGGTGTTGCTGCGTTGTCTCTACAGAGACAACGCAGCGATAGCCTGTCATCATGAGCAGTTCTGACTTGAGAGAAAGTGAAATCCGCGAGCTGCTGATCACGTGAGAGAAGGTTATGCAGTCGCATGAAAAAAGATCTTGAAAGATGGTGCGATCTACGAGAGAGACACAGAGGAACTTTCCTTACGAGGCTTTTGTCGGGATAAAAAACAAGTTCTCCGCAAAATAAAGAATATGTTGGCGTTTTTGCACTTTTAAATAGTTAATCGCGTTTTTAGCCTACACTCAGACGTGAACTCATTCTTGCATGCGGGTGTCTTCATTCATAGAAAAATAAAAAACATTCGGGATGCAAATCAGTATGCAAATTATTCTAAAGAGGTCAGAGACTCTGCGGAGCCCCGCCTTCTCCAGTGAACCAAGAAAGCCTGCGCCGTGACGAACGGGGGATTTGACCCCCTCGGTGAAATCGCCTGGCGTGCCAATCTGCGACCGAACCGGCTTGGAAGCGTAAAAAGGCCTATACATCATCCTGCCCAACAATATGGGCAGGATCTAGACCAAGCTCTCCAATCGGGTCAGCAATAGTCGTGTGTCAATGCCCAGCCTCTGCGTTTGAATGATACTGAATTAATGGAATGTTGCATTTTACACCAAAAGACTCTAGAGAAGAGAGCGCGGGCCAATCAATGAAACTTTATGCGGAATCAGATAAAGTCGGCTCCCTTTACTGCGCAAAGAATGTTTCAGAAATCAGCACATTAAGATAAATGTAGTTGTCACTCAAGCTATTTTTGATTTTTGTAATAGGGAATTATTTCAGGGGGGAAAATGCCGTGAAAAAATGTGCGCACAGTGCGTTCAGGATTAGGACTGATATAGCAGATATAATCAATTGTGTTTTAATATCTTCAGCATTCATATTATTGCAGTCTATTCTTTTCGTAGGCTGCTCTGCGGTTGGCCTTGATGGGGAGATATTCAAACACTTTTTAACCCCACATTCCTGCAACATTCCTGCGTCTCCCTTTCCTACGGAGCCCATTTCAGCACCGTGTCAGTGGACAGTTACAATCCTACGAATGTCGTGAGTGCAGTGAACGCGCGTTCATGTTAAGAGGAGTTTCGGGAAACGCTCCAAAGAAATTTACGATGGATCGCAAGATCTATCGTGAGAATGATCGTACGAGCGTGGATCCATTGTTATCGGGAAACGGGGCCCTGGACACAGACTCTGTAAACACACACCTACCTGGACACAGACTCTGTAAACACACACCTACCTGGACACAGACTCTGTAAACACACACCTACCTGGACACAGACTCTGTAAACACACACACCTACCTGGACACAGACTCTGTAAACACACACACCTGGAGACAGACTCTGTAAACACACACACCTGGAGACAGACTCTGTAAACACACACACCTGGAGACAGACTCTGTAAACACACACCTGGAGACAGACTCTGTAAACACACACACCTGGAGACAGACTCTGTAAACACACACACCTGGAGACGGACTCTGTAAACACACACACCTGGAGACAGACTCTGTAAACACACACACCTGGAGACAGACTCTGTAAACACACACACCTGGAGACAGACTCTGTAAACACACACACACACACACACCTGGAGACAGACTCTACACGGACAGACCTTGAGACGGGCTCTGTAAACACACTGTGTGTGTGTGTGTGTCTGTGTAATCAATTCCTTATTTGTGCACGTGTGTGGTGCAGTCCAATGGCTGGGATGCTAACGAGATGTTCAAGTTCAACGAGGAGACGTACGGAATCAAGTCCACCTACGACTCCAACCTGTCCATGTACACGTAAGAGAGAGAGACACACACACACACACACACACACACACACACACACACACACACACACACACACACACACACACACACACACACACACACACACACACACACACACACACACACACACACACACGATGTATATATCATGTAAATCTATATTTCTAGCTTTAGATACGGGCTGTACATCTGCGTGATCTCTTTCCAGCGTCCCCCTGGAGCGGGGGTCCTCCGAGTCGTTCCGGCAGCGGGAGGCGCGCGCCGCCAGGCTGGCCAATGAGATCGAGGGCAGCGCCCAGTACCGCCGCCGCGTCTCCCTGGAGAACGACGAGGGGAAGAGCGAGGAGGACAAGTTCAGCGCCGTGGCGAGGGAGAGGGAGGGCCGCGCCAGCCCCGGCTTCTCCGCCGTCACCAGGTAACCGTCGCCAAGGGCAACCCCTTACCCCAACCGTGTGTGTGTGTGTGCGTGCGTGCGTGTGTGCGTGTGTGTGTGTGTGTGTGTGTGTGTGTGTGTGTGTGTGTGTGTGTGTGTGTGTGTGTGTTTTGGTTCTTATAGCCCACGTAGAGTTACCAGGTGACCGTCGGCATGGTTACCGGCATCCTTCAGACCGGGCTGACAGTTTGTTGACCATTCTAAGATTGTTGCTTTAAACGTTTATTGAAGGAAACGTAAAAGAACACCAGGGTGTCCTGTGAAAAGTCTTAAATTCATGTTTCTAAATTTTGGGCCTTAAAAAGTCTTAAAGTCGTTACAAATGTCCCATGCTGGTCTTAAATACTGTAACTCGAGGTCTTAAATTTGTCGGGGCAGGACTATTTTTATTTGTATTTTTTTTCTCGTGGGACTTTTCAGGAAGGACACGTAGAGAGGCTTCTTTCTTGCTAGTTGCATATATAAACGATTATCTGCGTGCTTGCTAGCTAGTCTGCGACAATGGGTAGGTGCAAATTCAAGGACAGTTGGCTGGAAGACGTCCGTTTCCGAAGTTGGTTGTTGTCTGTTGCCAACCCCCACCATCGCGTGTTTTAGGTCTTAAATAACATTTAAGGTGGTATTTAAAAAGTCTTACATTTGCCTTGCTGAAACCTGCAGATACCCTGAACACGATCCTCCCCTCTTCCCCATTCCTCTCCTCCCATCTCTCCTGCCTCCCCCTCATCTCCTCTCCTCTCATCCTCTCCTCCCCTCCCCCCCCCCCCCCTCCTCTCCTCCCCTCTTCCCCCCCTCCTCTCCTCCTCTCCTCCCCTCTCCTCTCCTCTCCTCCTCTCCTCCTCTCCTCTCATCCTCTCCTCCCCTCCCCCCCCCCTCCTCTCCTCCCCTCTTCCCCCCCTCCTCTCCTCCCCTCCTCTCCTCCTCTCCTCCCCCCTCCTCTCCTCTCCTCTCCTCCCCTCTCCTCTCCTCCCCCCCTCCTCTCCTCCACTCTCCCCCCTCCTCTCCTCCCCCCCTCCTCTCCTCCCCTCTCCTCTCCTCCCCTCCCCCCCCTCCTCCCCTCTCCTCTCCCCCCTCCTCTCCTCCCCTCTCCTCTACTCCCCTCCCCCCCCCTCCTCCCCTCTCCTCTCCCCCCCTCCTCTCCTCCCCTCTCCTCTCCTCCACTCCCCCCCTCCTCTCCTCCACTCTCCCCCCTCCTCTCCTCCCCTCTCCTCTCCTCTCCTCTCCTCCCCTCCCCCCTCCTCTCTTCCCCTCTCCTCCCCTCTCCCCCCTCATCTCCTCCCCCCTCTCCTCCCCTCTCTCCCCCCTCCTCTCCTCCCCCTCTCCCTCCAGGGAGGGCCGCTACATCCCGCTGCCCCAGAGGGCCCGAGAGATGGGCGTGTCTCCCAGCAGCCTGAGGGGTGGCGCCCCGGCCCGCCCCGGAGGCCCCGCCTCCTCCAGGCACCCCGCCCCCAACTCCTCCTCCCCGAAGCCGACCACCGATAGGAGCAGCCCCCTGTCCGTCAGGACCGCTTACTCTCCCCACCAATCACAGGCCAGCCCCCCCGCGGCCGGCAGCCCCCCCTGCTCCAATCACGCGCCTCCACCTTTCGCTGGCGACGCCCCCCGCGCCTCCCTCAATGGAGGTAGGGTCACGCTTGTTGTCATGACAACTAGCGTTGATGATTTTTGCTCTTTTTTTTTATTTCCCGGCAAAAATCTTCGATTAGTCTGATCGTTTTCGCATCCTGTTCTTCTCTCCTAGTCGTGTCACGAACATCTCCCAAAGCCCAGAGGCAGGCGACTAACAGACACCTGCGCAACACCCAGCCTCCAGGTAACACAGCAGAGCCTGGGTCTGTACCCTGTGCCTCTGGGCACGGCAGTCTGACCACGGCCGTACAATATCATACCACACCGTAGAGTACAGCATGTACCAAGTAGCTTTTTTTCAATCGCTCGCTCTCCCTCTCTCTCTCTCTGGGATTCCTTTAGTCTCTCGCTCACCGAAGCCCGATGCCCAGCCCCAGGAGTTTCCTGTGGCTGACTCCTCCCACCCATCGGTCACCATGCCAACGGCCAAACCGTCTGGCCCCACCCCTCTGTTTCCTGTAGATGGTGAGAACTGGCCAATCGGCTTCCACCATGTTGTTGTATTAGACAACCGTAATATGTGTTACGCGTCAAACATGGAGGCTTCACCATGCTAGAGTCACACGCCAGAGCCTGGTGGTCACATCATCCTTGGTTCCTTCTTCCTGTAGTGAACGAGATCCTGAACTCTGCAGCCAATGACCGACCAGACGGGAGCCCTCAGGACCCCAAGACTAACAAAGGTATTTTTTTTGTGTTTTTCTGTGGGTGTGTGTGTACGCGTGCGTGTGTGTGTGTGTGCCTAATCTCTCTCTCCTTATCCCATAATATTAGGTTTGACCTAATATTTAGCTAACTCTCTCTGCTTTTCTCTCACCTTCCCTCCCGGTTCACCTCTCCCCCCCCCCCCCCCCCCCCAGTCCAGCAGAGGTCCCAGTTGGAAGAGCTGAGGAAGTTTGGCAAGGAGTTCCGGGTAAGACGCGCAAGGCAGCTTTCAAACTCACTGCTCTTTTTAACACCTCTCGATCCTCACTAGTAACCCAAGTGGGCCAACGTGGTTTCAGAGCGATGTTCAGGATCTTCATGCTGTTCATCTACATGTATTACATTTATATTTACACCAATACCTCGACCCCTCCCTCTCTGCGTTTCTTGTCTTAGCTGCAGCCAAGCTCCTCCCCCTCCGGTGGCCCCGCCTCCGCCACAGCACCGGCTCAGGCACCAGACTCCGCCCCCAGCCCCCTGGCCCACCCCTCCTCCTCCTCCCCCCAGGTTCTGCAGCAGTCCCCCGGGATATCGGCCCCCGGGCACCTGGGCTCCACTCCCGGGGGCCCGCAGGCCCCCGCCGGCCCCCCCGGAGAGGAGGCCCTGCTGGAGAGCAGAGAGGCTGGCGTACCTGCAGTGTGAGTTCCCTGTCTGAAACGAACCGCCAACACCCATAGTTACTGATGATGGTTGAGAGGGTCCATGGTTTATAGGGTCCATGGTCCATGGACCCTATAGGGTCCATAGTTTATAGGGACCATTGGTTTATAGGGTCCATTGGTTTATAGGGATCATTGGTTTATAGGGTCCATGATTGAGAGGGTCTGTGGTTCATAGGGTCCATGGTTTATAGGGACCATTGGTTTATAGGGTCCATGGTTTATAGTAAATATGACGTGACAGTAAGCATAAATCAACGTGATACTGGGTTGCAATGCCTATTGGTTGATAAGGGAATTGATTAGAGCTCCTGGCTTATAATTGATCATCGCCTTATCTCATATTCAAACGAGAGTGGGTGTTCATAATTGTTCCATATCATTTAATGTGATCGTTATTGCAACATACATATTTCCTGTTGACACTACATTTTCATCTCCAAAATAGAATAGATTTAAATCCCCCAAAATGACCCAAGATGAGACAACTTAGAAAATACTAATAATCTCCATCTACAGTGTGTAATGTATTTTTCTAGGCTGGCCTAGGTAATGTTTGATTCATTATATTCTTTATTGTGACATAATGTGGTTTGCCTCGTGGCGTGCAGGCAGGTGAAGAGCTCCACGCTGAACCCCAATGCAAAGGAGTTCCAGCCCGTTAAGATCAGCCCCGCTGCTGTACCCCTGGTAACACACACACACACACACACACACACACACACACACACACACACACACACACACACACACACACACACACACACACACACACACACACACACACACACACACACACACTAGGGCTGTCAAAATTGCTCAAAAATGACATTTGAATGTTCGTTTGGAAAAAAATCACGAATTCGAACTATTCGAATATCTGGTTGCCTATTTTACGCAGTTGCCGTCAATATGTCAATAATGCGACAAAACCATGGTTCACATTAGTGGGATATATATATATCCTATAAACAGCCCAGTAACGTGGAGGCCTAATCATGAGAAGCCACAACTTTGTATCGCTTGCATTTCACCACCACACCTGCAAGCGCGCAAACTATAGTAATCTGAAGAAGACGCCCGCTTCTGAATGTTACAAAGTATGCTAGTGGTAACGTTCCTTGCTTTGCTTACCATTTATCGAGAAGGCCTATTAAAATCGATAAAGAAAAAAATGCATGTCGCCTACGTCTTCCACCATGCCAGCGAAAGGGCCAGCACTACGCACCGTTCGGATTCATGAAAAAAAAGCTGTCTCGGACTTTGCCGAGAACATTGCGTTATAGCAGCTTTCACCAGCCAGACTACTAGCTCCCTGAGCTCTACTTCGGATGCTTATTGAATGGCATAGCCGAGCTGGAATACCTATATCCAAGTACGGAAACCCCGAGGGGATAAAATACATTCGCTCTTCACAATACTAGTCTGTTACACTTGTACCGCGGGAGTGTTTTTACACATTCGAATATTATGAGGGACATCGCGAACAGACAGAGGCTCATTCACAAAGCAGATAGAGGCGCTTGTACCGCGGGAGTGTTTTTTCACATTCGAATATAAATTTTCACGTTCGAATTCGCGTTTTTGGATACATTTCGAACGAATATTCGAACTTCGAATATTCGTTGACAGCCCTAACACACACACTACCCCTGGTCATACACACTCTACCCCGGGTCATACACACACACGTGTTAATGTGTCCTGTTTTTGTTTCCCAGCAGAAGCCGTCACCCACGCCCACCCCCCCGCGCCCCAGCGCCCCCTCCCCCTCCGTGGTAATGCCCCCCCCCGGCCAGCACCCCGTCTACAGCGGGGGTCCCGGACACTACCTGTCCTACCTGTCCCCCATCCCACTGCAAGGGCCCGCGGTCCAGGTAACACACACGCAGGTGACACACGGGGAATGTAATACACACTCAAGGATTATTAACCGGTTCTATTGTTTAATAACGCCATAATAATAAGTGGCTTACTTTAATAATGTGAAAAGAATGATAATGATAGTTATTTTGTGTTCAGGCTCCACAGATGTACCAGTACACCATGTCCACCGTCAACCAGAACAAATACCCCAGGCCTAAAGGTACACAGAACACACACACACACACACACACACACACACACACACACACACACACACACACACACACACACACACACACACACACACACACACACACGATGGTCGATTCTACCGACAATTGGCGATTGAGCTGTTCCACTTCTGATCGGATCATAAGTGTCCACAAACGCGGCTATGTGGCGGAGCTATTGCGTGTGCCAGTGTGTGTGTGTGTGTGTGTGTGTGTGTGTGTGTGTGTGTGTGCATGAACGTCCTCACCCTCTGGTGAAAACTATGCCGGTAAGAAACTAAAACTGTGATTCTGAAAAAAGTATAAAAGCTATCGAAATCTCGTTTAGATATTATTAAAGAATCTACAAGTGTGTAGATTTGTTCATTGGTTTGAACGAAGGTTAAAGGCTTAAAAATGAATTGGTTGTGCTGTGTTGAATTGTCAGAGGTTGACCAGACGGCTTCAATGAAACCAACTGAAATCAGTAGAAAGGAGTAGTTGCTTCCGGCGTTACATGAAACTGTGATATTGAAGACCACACGACCTGATCTAAGGGGAAGACCTTCCTTATCGTTTTGATGAAAAAAAAAAATAAAACAACGATGAAAGCTTGTAGACGATCGCCCAACCTTGACACGCACACTCGCACACACACGCATCTAGGCCAATATAAAAGAAAAGTATTGTGTATGTATGTATATAGTGTATATATATATGGTTGTGTTTGTGTGTAGGTCCCATGCTGGGCTCCCGTCCCGACCAGCACGGCTCCATGGGGTCCCCGGTCCTCCACGCCGGCCCCTCCCTGGTGGCCTCCCCCTACCCCCAGTCCTACCTGCAGTACGCCCTGCCCCCCCACTACCCTGGACAGGTAGACACACGCACGCACACACACACACACACACACACACACACACACACACACACACACACACACACACACACACACACACACACACACACACACACACACACACACACACACACACACACACACACACACACACACACACACAACCTGCTAGCCACATGCTATCACCTGAGGTCTGCCTCCTACTACCAGTCCTACCTACTACCAGTTCAGCACAACTAAACGTTGTCCTGAACTGGTTCTGCTTGCTAAGAGAGTTTGCATTGCTCTGTCACTTCTCTTCCACTTCCCCAGTATCCCCCCGTCTCGTGTACTCTGCTGGCTTTGTCTAGAGGAGATAAGTTATGGACCTGAGGACGGTATTCACCTCTCTCTCTCTCTCTCTCTCGCTCTCTCTCGCTCTCTCCCCCCCCCCCCCCTCCAGCCCATGTACTCAGTGCTTCCCGGGGGAGCCAGGATGCTGACCTCCGGGGCCCCACCCCAGGCCATGGGCCCCGCCGGCCCCCAGTACCCGGGCCAAGCCGAGGCCTCCCAGGGGCAGCAGCAGGCCATGTATGGTAAGCAGTGGGAGGGGCATCTCGTGGGCCACGCCCCCTTTAAGTGGTATTGGAGCAGAGAAAGGGGTTGACCTACACTTAATTGACCGTTATCAGAACATAAAAGTCATTTAAGTGAATCTGTCTTTCAGCGGCCCAGTCGTTCTCCGGACCTCTGCATCACCCCCAGCCCTCCAGCACCCCCACAGGAAGTCAGCCCCCACCTCAGCATGCTGCTCCAAGCCCCGCCCACTCCCAGGTAGGTGCCCCACTGACGTCGTACAAAGTAGAGGGGTGGAAGTGTGAGCGAGTGTTATACAAGACTAACAAAGTTAAAGTTCTATTGAGTAGAGAATCATATATAGTACTGGGTCGAACCAAGTAGAGAATCATATATAGTACTGGGTCGTACCAAGTAGAGAATCATATATAGTACTGGGTCGTACCAAGTAGAGAATCATATATAGTACTGGGTCGTACCAAGTAGAGAATCATATATAGTACTGGGTCGTACCAAGTAGAGATACATATATAGTACTGGGTCGTACCAAGTAGAGAATTGTAGAAGCAGTGGGTGGTGAAGATGTAGCAGGTGGGGTAGAGGTAGCGGGTGGTGTAGTGGACGTAGCGGGTGGTGTAGTGGACGTAGCGGGTGGTGTAGTGGACGTAGCGGGTGGTGTAGTGGACGTAGCGGGTGATGTAGTGGACGTAGCGGGTGATGTAGTGGACGTAGCAGGTGGTGTAGTGGACGTAGCGGGTGATGTAGTGGACGTAGCGGGTGATGTAGTGGACGTAGCGGGTGATGTAGTGGACGTAGCGGGTGATGTAGTGGACGTAGCGGGTGGTGTAGTGGACGTAGCGGGTGGGGTAGAGGACGTAGCGGGTGGTGTAGTGGACGTAGCGGGTGGTGTAGTGGACGTAGCGGGTGGGGTAGAGGACGTAGCGGGTGGTGTAGTGGACGTAGCGGGTGATGTAGTGGACGTAGCGGGTGATGTAGTGGACGTAGCGGGTGATGCAGTGGACGTAGCGGGTGGTGTAGTGGACGTAGCGGGTGGGGTAGTGGACGTAGCGGGTGGTGTAGTGGACGTAGCGGGTGGTGTAGTGGACGTAGCGGGTGGTGTAGTGGACGTAGCGGGTGGTGAGGTACAAAGCATTGACCTGACTCCTCCTCCTCCTCCTCCAGTCCGGCCAGGGGGCCCCCCAGCCCCACGCCCTCTACCACACGGGGCAGCTGTCGGCGGCCCCGGGACACAGCTCCCCCCAGGCCTCCTTCTCCATGCAGGGCTACAGCCTCCCGCCGCACCAGAGCCTGAACCACTCCTTCACCCAGATCAGCCAGCTGGCCCAGGTACCCCCCCTCCTTCACCCAGATCAGCCAGCTGGCCCAGGTACCCCCCCTCCTTCACCCAGATCAGCCAGCTGGCCCAGGTACCCCCCCTCCTTCACCCAGATCAGCCAGCTGGCCCAGGTACCCCCCCTCCTTCACCCAGATCAGCCAGCTGGCCCAGGTACCCCCCCTCCTTCACCCAGATCAGCCAGCTGGCCCAGGTACCCCCCCTCCTTCACCCAGATCAGCCAGCTGGCCCAGGTACCCCCCCTCCTTCACCCAGATCAGCCAGCTGTACCCCCCCTCCTTCACCCAGATCAGCCAGCTGTACCCCCCCTCCTTCACCCAGATCAGCCAGCTGGCCCAGGTACCCCCCCTCCTTCACCCAGATCAGCCAGCTGTACCCCCACGCCTCCACCAGCCTGGTCTAAAGGAAAGGGCAGTTTATATGTCGAGTGCTGATGTTGTGTTGGTCATACTGAAGAATGATTTATTGCTTTTTTAATGAATAATACAGAACATAAGGAACTTAATCAATTAAAAAAATTGCATAATCGCAATATTGGTCAACATAATCACAATTAGATTATTTCCCCAAATCATTCAGCTCTGCTTTGCATCTGGTTCTATGAACGTCCTTACTGTACCGTCCCCAATGTATTGTCTCCCCTTCCTAGGACAAATGCACTTATTGCAAGTCGCTTTGGATAAATGTATTGTAAACAACAATAATGTCAACGGAAGACGAGACCAGCGGGACTGTCCCGGTCGAAGGACGTCCTGTTCTGGTGTCCCCCTGTGGTGAACATTTCCGGGTTGTTTCGGACCAAACGTGTAGAAAGTAGTTGACCTTTTGTAACGTCCTAGAGGTCTGGAAGTCCGTCTCAAGGCGTTCCTCCGGTGGTAGAGTTAGTCGCCTCCTATTGGCTGTGCTCCTGCAGGTGAGACTACGAGGCTCCTCCCTCTATGCCGTATCCCAGCGGGGCGGTTGTGACCGGTTGTGACCGGTTGGTGCCCGGCTTCACCCATTCACCCAAAAAAAACCCAAGTGACTTTGAACTGACCGAGGACATTCAGTTTGACTCTGGTATTTGCTTTGACCCCAGGCCCATGTGGCGGGGGGGATGAGCGGACACCACCACCACCCCCAGGGGGGCCACGGACCCCCGCCCGTCATGCTGCACTACGGGCCGCCCCAGCACGCGGCTAGCCCCGCCCCCCAGCACCCCAACACCCCCCACCAGCAGGCGGCGCACCAACACTTCTACATGGGAGCGCACCCAGGTGAGGAGACCCCCCCGCCCCCTGAGACAGGAATAATCTGAACCATTCAGGACAGAATGCATCACCGAGATGCATGATGGGAAGGTCAGCGTGACGGTTGGTTCAGTCCGCTGGCTCGGCAATCATATGTCCCGGTGGCCACACCCACTTGTGATGTCACTAGGGGGGTAGATTGTGATACACACCTGGATGGGGGGGGCTCTTTAACTGAAGGGCTTAGAACCTCCCCTCTCTCCATGTTATCGAAGCTCTCTCTCTCTCCATGTTATCGAAGCTCTCTCTCTCCATGTTATCGAAGTTCTCTCTCTCTCTCCATGTTATCGAAGCTCTCTCTCTCTCTCCATGTTATCGAAGCTCTCTCTCCATGTTATCGAAGCTCTCTCTCTCTCTCCATGTTATCGAAGCTCTCTCTCTCTCTCTCCATGTTATCAAAGCTGTCTCTCTCTCTCCATGTTATCAAAGCTCTCTCTCTCTCTCCATGTTATCAAAGCTCTCTCTCTCTCTCTCTCCATGTTATCAAAGCTGTCTCTCTCTCTCCATGTTATCAAAGCTCTCTCTCTCTCTCCATGTTATCGAAGCTCTCTCTCTCTCTCCATGTTATCGAAGCTCTCTCTCTCTCTCTCCATGTTATCAAAGCTGTCTCTCTCTCTCCATGTTATCAAAGCTCTCTCTCTCTCTCCATGTTATCAAAGCTCTCTCTCTCTCTCTCTCTCTCCATGTTATCGAAGCTCTCTCTCTCTCTCTCCATGTTATTAAAGCTCTCTCTCCATGTTAATTAGGCTTTGAGGAGCTATATATAATAACATACTTTAATAACTGTCTTTCTAATGTCTTTCTTTTCTTTCAGCTGTTCAGGTGCAGGGTCACCCCCCCCAGCAGCTGTCTTTCCACCCGGCTGGAAATTGAGCCCTCCCTCCCATAACCTCTGACCCCAGAAGGAGTGTCAACACTATCCCCCCCCCACCCCCACCCCCACCCTCCACTCTCCACATTCCCGCCTCTCCAACTCCTGAAAAAACAAACTCATTTTAATCCATTTTAGTCGTTCTTTTACTAAAGAGAGTAGAAAGTGTCTTCCTCTGGGGTTGAAGAGGAGCTTGTGCGAGGAAGAGGAAGACAAGGACGAAGAGCAGAAACCTCTTCATAAAATAATGACAAATAAAAAAATACACTTTTCAATCTCAACCCGTCGTTTCCCCCCAAGTGTTTGATTCCCCGTACGAAGACGTCTGGTTTAAGTCCAAGCGAACACAAACAGCGAGACGAGATGGTTTGGGGAGTTTAATTGTCAGGAAAGAAGGCCTTGCAGCTAGGGATCTACAGTGCTCACAACATATAAATACAACAGGTTCAACTCTAAACATTCTCAGGAGAGTCAGCAGGTCCACAATAAAGCATTAACAAATCGACCAATCACAGCAGAGTCACTTCCCAACAGCCAATCATAGCAGAGTGACGCATGCAATTGCATCTGTTGAACCGCTAGGGTTGGATTTGGACATGAATGGGTAAATGCTGTCTTAGCACAAGGTGAACAAATATTAATTGCAGTTTTATAGCGCTATTCAAGATACCCAAAGCGCTTTACTGTGTGTGTGAGTGTGTGTGTGTGTGGGGGGGGGCACTAAATGTATTTCCATTCCTTATGAACAGCAGACTGATCCAGCATTTAGACAGAGCCTGTATCTTTCCACACCAACTCTAAAAACAACTGCAGACATCCATATTGTCATTTATCTCTTCCCCAGCAGAGACACGAGACTCTCACATATTCATCAAATAGAATATGTGACCCTCTTCTGTGTCAATAGGCTTCGTCCAATCAGATTGAATGCTGGATGTCAAACACCTGAAAGGAGAGAGAGGCGGGGCATGGTTGAGGGTGGCCGGCAGGAGAGTGAGGGTAGGTTATGTCACGGAGGTGTAGTCCTACCGGCTGGTTGACGTAGTCCCCTTCGTCGTTGTCATAGTCGCTATCCGTACTTGCTGGGGTGCAGTAAATACAGTAAAGATTAGTTTTCGGACTAATATTAAATACGATTTATTCATATTTTATAATAGTTTTCATTTAAAATTGGTTGGGAAGGTCAGGATAGGCTAGATGATCATAACGATATCGGTATGTTGTGAATATCCATTCAGATGGTTGAACTCACTCCTCTGCTGTTCTTACTTTATTTCATTTTTTATGTTCTTTGACAACGCATGTCTATTGACCATGCCAGTACAGCTCTTCTTGAACTGACAGACAGTTATGCTCAGAGGCAGGCGGGTAGGCTAACCGACAGACAGGGAATCAGTTTACCGTTTTCTGTTGGCATGAAAGATGGCCGTCGCTCTGGAACCACAGGAGAACTTGGACTGGAGGAACACACACAAATAAACACACACACAAATAAATAATACAAACACACAAATTAGTCTAATCTGCTTCGTAATTTTAGAATAGGTGTGTGTGTCTGTGTCTCACAAGAAGGGGGAGGGGATACCGCCGGCTCCGGTGGAGTTTTGGTCTGAGAAACACAAAACATAACGTTAGCCTTCATCATCACCATCACTATCCTCTTCATCACCTCCTCCTGCCTGCATCAAGATGGCTGCCCTCACAAAGTGTTTATCAAGGAAAAGGAAAGTACTTTAGTACAACAAGTACTACAGTCCTCTTTACTACAGTAAATGTTAAAGAAGTACTACAGTCCTCTTTACTACAGTAGAGGTACAGGTAATACTACAGTCCTCTAAAAAGGTAGACTTATCCCCATAAAATGAACTACTGAAGAGTGGGGCAGGTTTGAGTCGAGTGGGTTTGGGTTAAGGGTAGGGCTGTGTTAGGGGAATGTTTAAGTTAGGGATTGGGTTAGTGGTAAGGATATTGTTGCAGATGGGTAAGGGGTTTCGGCCTGGTTAAGGATAGTGGTAAGGGGTTGGGCCTGGTTAGGGTTAAGGCTGGTTGAGGTTAGTGGTACGGCCGGGTAAGGGGAAGGGCTGGGTTAGTTTGCATGTTTTAACGATAATTGAAAGCACTTAGTTAAAAAATTCAAAGGGTGAGAGAAAAGTAACTTGTTCCAGACGTAAAAGTCAGCGAGGCTCTTCGAAGGAGGAAGGAGAGGAAGTGTAGTTCAGTTAGCTTGCCTGAGTTCCGCAGAGGCACGTTGATGTAGTTGTCTGCTGTGGAGAATACAGAACTCAGTCAGTCCTCGATCCCCTGACCAGTAGCAGCGTCAAGGAGCATCGTGGCGCAGGGATCAGTCAGGACTGCTGAGGCGCCTCAGCCTCTTTAAAGGCAACGTAAGACAGTCGAGGACCTGACCAGGCAAGTCCTCACATTTTGCGGCCCACCAGTATGGAGTCAGAACAGTCTCATTATTAATGAATGCACAGAGAAGGATTCACAAATGTATTTTGTGATTTATACATAAATTACTCTCTTCTCACAAATACATTTCAACGCACACACAAATGGATATCGGCATGTATAAATGTAAAATAAATCCATAAACAAAAATAAGTTTCACAAACATATTTCTGATCCACACACAAATATGCCTTGTTTTAAATAAAGGTAATATAAATCCATAAATATATTAATTTAAAAAAGATTTGCAATTTTCATCAAAAATGTATTTGGATGTTGTTACATTTATGTACAAACTGTTAGACTTGAATTTACAAGACGCTTTTCATTTGTGAGCTTGTTTGCATTTGTGTGTGAAACTGTCTGCATTTATGTGTGGATTTTTGAGACTCTCCTGACGTCGCTAGATTCACAAATGCATTTTTTTCAACAAGGAACTCTCTGTAGCCAATCAGATGCCTCCCTCGTTTTCAGCCAATCACATGGCTGCAGTTCCGACCTCTGAGTCCAGCCTCCAAGCCTCCCGGTTCTCTGTCAAATGTCTACTCTATCGGAAAGAACATGGTTTTTTGAATGATCGTACATAACAATCTCTAGGTGGTGAAGAAGTGAATGCTGCGTCACGACACTTTTTCCATCTAATTTCGACTGGGTTTTGGGATTATCGGTGCCGTTAAAGTAGTAAACGGCACCGACGTAAAAACCCAGTCACAGCAGTCATGTGGTTGACTGCTGACTGAAAACGAGGGAGGCATCTGATTGGCTACAGAGACTTCCTTGTTGAAAAAAATGCATTTGTGAATCTAGCGACGTCAGGAGAGTCTCAAAAATCCACACATAAATACAGACCAGTTCCCACACAAATGCAAGTAAGTTCACAAATGAAAAACGTCTTGTAAATACAAGTTTAACAGTTTGTATATAAATGTTACAACATCCAAATACATTGTGATGAAAATTGCAAATATTTTTTTAATTAATATATTTATGGATTTATATTACATTTATTTAAAACAAGGTACATTTGTGTGTGGATTAGAAATGTGTTTGTGAAACCTATTTTTGTTTATGGATTTATTTTACATTTATACATACCGATATCCATTTATGTGTGCATTGAAATGTATTTGTGGGAAGAGAGTAATTTATATATAAATCACAAAATACATTTGTGAATCCTTCTCTGTGCATTCATTATTAATGAGACTGTTCTGACCCCATACACCAGGGTCGTTACCAGTGGTGTAGTCTATTTTATTGTAGTGGGTATACTGTGATGATTCCCTCCCAGCCTCGTACAATCCCGTCCCACCGGTACGTGTACGTGTGTGGCGCTTATGGGGTGTCGCACCACACTCACCAACGCAGGGGTCTCCAACCCACTGATATAAGAGTATAACGATTATCAACAATCATGGAAAGCTGAGTAGATTTATCAGTTTTAATAACAGTATGAACAAATAGAACACAAAAATGACGAGTTGTCCTTTGTAAATCTATAGTAGCAATAGCACATGCTAAACAAGGACAAAATCTACTCAAAATAATTTAATGAACTCTTTACAACCATGGCTAACCAGTGCACGAGAAGGAGATGACAGGAGACTAATGTTTCACTCTTTCAATTGCTCTAATTTGAGCTCTTACTGTTGTTATCTAACATACCATACAGTCATTGAATTGTGTAAAAGTGTGAAATTACTGCACCTTAAAAATGACCATGAATTAGCTATACTCTCATTTGCATAATGACTAACATTATGAATTTCAATTGTGTATACCAACTGTATGTTGGCTGACATTTCCCTAACTCTTTTCCCCTCCACTCTAACCAATGATGCCTGTTTTTAAATTCCCTAGCCTGACACCCAGTCTGAAAGGCTGGCCAGGGGTTCTCATCTAAAAGTAACAAGGAGATATAAAGTGGGATGAAAACATTGTCTTCTGTTGACTACTTATTATGTGGTTTACACATTAATATGGGAGGACTGGACACACACACACACACACACGCACACGCACACGTGCGCGCATGCACACACACGCACACACACGCGAGAAGGAAGGGCTCGGCCCGCCAACTAACGTGCAGAGATGCAGGGGCAGCTTCGCGCTTCGTAACAGAGACAGGGCAGAGCGCGCAGGGGGAATTTTATGAATGGTGAATGTAGGAGATAACTTCCCCTGCTTAAAGTATTTTATTGCATTTATACCCAACCGGTATTTGCGAAAAATAAACACAGAAGGGAAAGATCTGTCACAAGACGATTGATACGTATCCGTGCACATTTTTAAGTGAGTATACGCAAATCCTGGTGCGTTCCTAGTGGGTATACGGCGTATACCTGCGTATCACGTAGACTACACCACTGGTCGTTACATGTCGCCATACTGTGTTGTGAAGCGAATAACAAACACTTCATGGTATCAAAGCCCAGCTGAGTCCACAGGATATGACATCATAACCTACCTGAGTCATCCTCGCTAAGGTCATGGTTCTCCTGGTTCTCCTGGTTCTCCTTGTCCCAGTTCACATAGTCCCCCTCGGTCGCTGAGAACCAAACCATCTTATTGTAAGAATGATCATTGTGTAGCACGGCGGTTCGTAGGAGCAGTATGTTCAGGGTAATAGGGTTAGTTATAGGAGCGGTAGGGTAATAGGGTAAGTAATAGGAGCAGTAGGGTAATAGGAGTGGTAGGGTAATAGGGTTAGTAATAGGAGCGGTAGGGTAATAGGGTTAGTAATAGGAGCGGTAGGGTAATAGGGTTAGTAATAGGAGCGGTAGGGTAATAGGAGCGGTAGGGTAATAGGGTTAGTAATAGGAGCGGTAGGGTAATAGGGTTAGTAATAGGAGCGGTAGGGTAATAGGGTTAGTAATAGGAGCGGTAGGGTAATAGGGTTAGTAATAGGAGCGGTAGGGTAATAGGGTTAGTAATAGGAGCGGTAGGGTAATAGGGTTAGTAATAGGAGCGGTAGGGTAATAGGGTTAGTAATAGGAGCGGTAGGGTAATAGGGTTAGTAATAGGAGCGGTAGGGTAATAGGGTTAGTAATAGGAGCGGTAGGGTAATGGGGTTAGTAATAGGAGCGGTAGGGTAATAGGGTTAGTAATAGGAGCGGTAGGGTAATAGGGTTAGTAATAGAAGCGGTAGGGTAATGGGGTTAGTAATAGGAGCGGTAGGGTAATGGGGTTAGTAATAGGAGCGGTAGGGTAATGGGGTTAGTAATAGGAGCGGTAGGGTAATAGGGTTAGTAATAGGAGCGGTAGGGTAATAGGGTTAGTAATAGGAGCGGTAGGGTAATAGGGTTAGTAATAGGAGCGGTAGGGTAATAGGGTTAGTAATAGGAGCGGTAGGGTAATAGGGTTAGTAATAGAAGCGGTAGGGTAATAGGGTTAGTAATAGGAGCGGTAGGGTAATAGGGTTAGTAATAGGAGCGGTAGGGTAATAGGGTTAGTAATAGGAGCGGTAGGGTAATAGGGTTAGTAATAGAAGCGGTAGGGTAATAGGGTTAGTAATAGGAGCGGTAGGGTAATAGGGTTAGTAATAGGAGCGGTAGGGTAATAGGGTTAGTAATAGAAGCGGTAGGGTAATAGGGTTAGTAATAGGAGCGGTAGGGTAATGGGGTTAGTAATAGGAGCGGTAGGGTAATGGGGTTAGTAATAGGAGCGGTAGGGTAATGGGGTTAGTAGGGTAGGTAATAAGATTAGTATGTTGAGGCTGTCAACCGATGTGAAGGCAGTACCTGATCCTGAGTCCACGCTCTGAGTTTCCACACCGGGTCCGTCACAAGGTGGGTCTTCCAAGACCTCGCTGGGTGAAAAATACAAAACCTTAAATGACTAAAATATGAAATCATGAATACAATACGATCTTTAGATCAAAGTATGCACAAGTTATGACTACATGGTCATTGTATGACAGGGTGACCAGAGAGGAAGCTGTGAGGGAAGATAGAAACTTACATGTAGTCATCTTGAAATGGATCCTGTTCTGTGAAGCAATAAGTAATGATAATATTCAAAAATATTATGCGACATGTATGTTGAATATTAACCGTATTACACACTAAAAAACAATGTTAAAAATCACCTTCTACTGGAGTGATGTAACTTGGAATGCTCTCTGGAAAGAAGAGGATCATAATAATATCAGTATGTTGTGAATATCCATTCAGATGGTTGAACTCACTCCTCTGCTGTTCTTACTTTGTTTACATTTTTATGTTCTTCGACAGCGCATGTCTATTGACCATGCCAGTACAGCTCTTCTTGAACTGACAGACAGTTATGCTCAGAGGCAGACGGGTAGGCTAACCGACAGACAGGGAATCAGTTTACCGTTTTCTGTTGGCGTGAAAGATGGCCGTCGCTCTGGAACCACAGGAGAACTTGGACTGGAGGAACACACACAAATTAATAACACAAACACACACAAATTAGTCTAATCTGCTTCGTAATTTTAGAATAGGTGTGTGTGTGTCTGTGTCTCACAAGAGGGGGGAGGAGATACCGCCGGCTCCGGTTGAGTTTTGGTCTGAGGAACACAAATTATAACGTTAGCCTTCAACATCACCATCACTATCCTCTTCATCACCGCCTCCTGCCTGCATCAAGATGGTTGCCCTCACAAAGTGTTTATCAAGGAAAAGGAAAGTACTTTAGTACAACAAGTACTACAGTCCTCCTTACTACAGTAAATGTTAAAGTAGTACTACAGTCCTCTTGATTACACTAAAGGTTAAAGTAGTACTACAGTCCTCTTGATTACACTAAAGGTTAAAGTAGTACTACAGTCCTCTTTATTACAGTAAATGTTAAAGAAGTACTACAGTCCTCTTTATTACAGTAAATGTTAAAGTAGTACTACAGTCCTCTTTACTACAGTAAATGTTAAAGTAGTACTACAGTCCTCTTTACTACAGTAAATGTTAAAGTAGTACTACAGTCCTCTTTACTACAGTAAATGTTAAAGTAGTACTACAGTCCTCTTTATTACAGTAAATGTTAAAGTAGTACTACAGTCCTCTTTACTACAGTAAATGTTAAAGTAGTACTACAGTCCTCTTTATTACAGTAGAGGTACAGGTACTACTACAGTCAGGGCCGTCGGACTGCGGGGACAAAGGGGACAGTTGTGGGGGGGCCCGGGGCAGAGGGGGGGCCCATGACCAAAAAAAAAAAAAAAAAAAAAAAAAAAGTTTTACCTTTTTTTTTTAACCCCCTCCCCCCCCCCCCCCCGTCAACAATCGCTCCCCCCCCCCCCGTCAACAATTGCTTCACACTCCCCCCCCTCCCCCCCCCCCGTCAACAACCTGGCGCAGGGGGGCCCATCAGTAGGCCTACCTATATTATAGGGGCCCAGGATTTGGTGCTACGGCCCTGACTACAGTCCTCTAAAAAGGTAGACATATCCCCATAAAATGAACTAAGTATCCAATAATTTGTAGTACTCCATTAAAGGTGTATTCCTACTAGTGTTCCAGTGCTTACTGGTGCTCAAAGGCCTTAATATCAACACTGTAGTCACGGCCGTGTTCTACTCACATTGGTGGATGACTCTGAAGGTGTTCTGCCTGCCGGGGGGAGAAGTCCCAGAGATATATTTTAATTTTGAATGCAAGAACAAGGATAATTACACATGATTTGATGAGGAGGAAGCTAAAAACGCTACATGTATGTGAGCGTGAGGAAGACTTTCTTACTGTACATAATCATCAGAAAGTGCCCCCTGGTGGATCACTACACACGTTTGAAGAGAAAATAATGTAGTTATAGATATGATGAACAATTTGATTGACAGACTTGTAATGATGAATCACAGCTGGACCCACCTGTGGCATGAAAATAAATGATATTTGTAGCATTTCATGCAATAAAATATCTAGATTAATGTTACTTTGATTATTTTCTTAAATTTTTTTATGGTTTGGGCAATTTGGGGAATCTTAATTGAAAGTGGTCTCGAAGACCTCTGCTTCGTTTCTTTATGGCTACAGCTACGGTGTTCAAATGTAATTACAGGTGTGTTTTTGGACCTTGATTCCCAGAAATCCAAACAGTGGGGCCTGTGTGATGTCAGTCAGTTGGCAGTTGGGTTTAGGGGCAACTCTGGCAGGGACCGGAAAAAACAGCGTGCCGCTTCACACCTAGTTGAGTTGAAGGGCGAATCCGTTGCGTTTGCTCTGCCTACCCACCCCCGATGGAACAACCTCTGCTGGCTGACGGAATACACGTTACGAACCGGGGGCCGTTGCTTGTCAGTGTAACCATAGCAATGACAAGTATACCATAGAAACTGTAGGGCAGGCCTATTCAACTAGCGGCCCGTGGGCCAAATGCGGCCCCTCTTAATTTTTTTCTGGCCCGATTTATTTGTAGCGATTCATTCACGTAGTTTTACTCGGTGTGGCCCATGAACCCCCAGTGGTTTTCCTTTTCGGCCCACTTGTTAAGGAGATTGAATAGCCCTGCTGTAGGGTAACCGTAGAAACTGAGCTCACCCAGCGGACGCCTGTCTCTGCATCTTAAGCAAAGCATCGCCATGAAGACCAGGGAGAAGGCAACGACCGGCAGCTGCACTAGCAACGCGGGAGAAACCAGCCAATGGGAGACCACCATTACCAGCACTGGGAGAAAGACACAGTGACCATCAGCATAATGTATGGAAATACTGCACGCGTTACTGGATTACATTTAGATGTACTGGATTACATGTACACGTAATAGATTACATTCAGATGGGTTACATTCAGATGTAATGTGTTACATTCAGAGGAAATAGATATAAATAAATAAATTGATGAAATAGATGAATAGACTTTGTAGTGTAAAACTTTACAGATGTAAAGGATTGCATTGTGGGTATGAAGAACATGCCCCAGTCTCTCTCTCTCTCTCGCCCACAACTTGCACGGTGGCCATCTTGTCATGTGAGAATGTTAAAGAAGAGTTAAACTAGGCCTGATGTTCTCTCCCCCTAGACCAGACCAGACTGAACTAGACCAGCCTAGACTAGTCCAGACTTAAATAAACCAGACCTGACTGAACCAGACCAGGAGCTCCATGCCCGATGGTAACTTTGAGACACCCTGGCCGTGGGGCAACGGTCTGGTCAGACAGAGTGGTTGATAGCAGATACCGACACTAATAAACCAAGAATTGACAAGACATGGAGTCCAAGGCCTCAGCTAGATCTGACCACAAAACCTCACGAAGAGAAGAGGGTCACCGAGGGCTACCAGAGTCTGGCTGTCTCCGTGATCACAGGACCAGCATGTGGAGTTGACGGTGATGGTGAAATGGGTCTTACCTCCTGAGAACCTTCACGCATCAGCAAGGGGTCTGGTCCTGAAGGTCCTGGTATATCAGGAGAGTTCGGACCCTCGCTTTTCCAAAGGAGAACCTCAGAACATCTACAAGTATGTCTCTAAGCAAACATCTGCCATGTCAAGTCTTCTGGCTTCCTTCTTGTGTGTCTCTCTCTCTCTCTCTCTCTCTCTCCCCCTCTCTCTCTCTGCACCGTGCAGCTCACCACAGTAAATGCCTTACTTGGTTATCACACCCTCCCCTCCCTCCCTCCTATCTCATTTATCTCTCCCGCTTCGCTGTAACCAACCCTCAGCCAGAACAGGTTTTTCTCAGGGCACCTCGTTGAGCACTCTGTCAGGGGGTGTTTGGGGTTAAGGGAGCATTAAAGGCCCCGATATACTTTATTCACTTTAGTAGCATCTAGCGTTACTGACGTGACCCTCCTCTCATCCTCATCTTCAAAACCGCTTATCAGGGGTCGGGTCGCGGGGGCAGCAGCTCTAGTAGGGGGCCCCAGACGTCCCTTTCCCGTGGCCACATTGACCAGCTCTGACAGGGGGGATCCCGGGGCCTAGTGGCCCCTCTCCACCTAGTCCTGGCTTTTACCAGAGAGGAAACAGTGGGTGGTATTCAGTTAGCTGCAATCTTCCACTCACCACTAGATATTGCTAATCGTACACACTGCCCCTTTAAGGATGGATCCTGGTTGCGACCTAATCGATTGCGACGAATGGAAGTGCTGCATTTGGCATTGATCGTGAGCGTAGGGTACTCTGACCAACTTTTTCACTGGTCAATCACACCCGGTGAATGTTTGTTTCCCATTTATTCTGACTTGTGCACAGACTGTACCAGGCTCTGATGTCTAGTTAGTATTAAACCAATAGTCCCAGTCGTTTCTCCAAGCCAGCACTATAGTCTGAACATGTGCACCTGTGGTTTCCTCTTGCCGAGGTCTGTATCTTTCCCACCGGTTAGACACCAAGCAGCTAGCTGCAACAGAATCCAAGTGTTGGTGTGTGTTGTAACTCACATACACACCAACACTACAATCACGCAAGAACACACACGCACACCTACACTCAGCTTCATTCAAAAGGGCAGGAAACCACAGGGAGGAAACTGTGCTTGTGCATGTGTGTATGTGCCTGTGCATGCATCAAGTGTGTGTGTATAAGCCTGTGTGCGCGCACGTGTGTGAAACCCTGAAGTGGAAAACAGAAAAAGGGTTGAAGAGATTTTTCTTCACATTTATTTCACACAATAAAACAGTAATTGGCTAAAATAAATTCATGTAAATTAACACGTTTTGTCGTTTTTCCAAAATAAAAAACATAAAACCTTTATAAATCATATTAGATGATATAGCAAACTTAGAATGTATGTCAAAACGTAACAAAAGTTTGAATGTGGACCACCTTACAGTATCGTTGCCCACCAGAATGTTCTGGAAACACAGACGACAGTGTGTGCTTGAGGCTTCGTACTGAACAGTCCTACGCCCGTTTGAGAGCCACCAACCACTGAGGAAAGGATCCACATCGGACCCACGGTCTGCCTGTCCCCTGAGGCTCTCAAACCTCCGCGTCCGGAGCTGCAGGCGCCGCTGGGTCCAGCGAAAACCGGGACAACCAAGTTTTAACCAAAGGGTCTCCTGGAAAGCCTGGACCTGTGGATCAGGATCCGGCGTCCTCTAAACTCCGTAGCGGAGTCCAGGACGGAGCAGGTACCGCAAGCGACGAACAACAGATAGAGTTCCTCTTAATTATACATACTCAGAATTAAAAGAAGAAAAATACACTTTAACGCTAAAAAAAATTATGTTTAAAACAAAGGTTTTGCTGCAAGGATGCTTCTCAGAAGGGGTTATACTGAGGACACGGAAATATATTTCAACATTCACTGTCCCCTGATTGGCCAGATAGGGATTGGCATGCGTTTCTGACCAATCCAGGATCATTTCGGGAGACAGTTCCGTTAATTTAAAAGAAATTAAAAAAGGGCAAGGCGGGTCTGTGCTTCTCGGGCTGATCAACAGGGGGAGCACTTGGTTAAGATCCGCTTAGTACAGTAGGGAGGGAAAGATAATTATTCAAACACAGAGTCCGGAGCGAAGAGCCAAACCTTCAGTACAACCCTGCCCGCGCTGACAGAACAAGTCCCGCATTCTTTAAAACACATCTGTGCAAATCTGTGCAGAAGTCCCAAGTCCGCCGTGTTGAATGCCGTGGCCAATCACGTCACTGTGTCCGTGTCCTCTCGTCAAATCAGAACACTTGATACAGGCACCTTGGTCGACCGGCCGCTCCTGGGAACCACAATTGGCTCGTCATCTGTTGCTTGGCAGAAGAAATACAAAGCATCAGAGTATTAATCTCGAGCAGAGAAACTCATTTTACAATCGAATCCAACGCATTAATCTTCTACACTAATCTAACAGCTTCTTAATGTTCTTCTTTTGAGCCCTACAGCGGCTGCTGTAGCTCCCATCAGTAATATACAGTGTCCCATCGCAAATCTATATTTCATAATTTCACGGTATACAAATCTAAATTGTTGATTTCTTCTGAAATCATTTTGGCCTTATATTATTAACTCTAAATGAGTCGATATTTAACTAATGAATCCCATCAACAATTAACGGATTCTAAATTGATAAGCAGCTATAATATAGCATACACTCTTAATGTTCACACCATCTTCTAGCGTTGACATTTCTAGCCAGAAAATGTATTTTTCATACCATTTAAAATAGTTTCATTTAAATATTCAAATGTCTTATACCGTCCGGTACCTTCTGCTGTGACACATCCTTCTAGTGTGGGATGAATAAAGTACATGTTATTCAGTGATTAGTCAAATGGGCGCCTGTTGCAGTACCCCTCCTCACCTGAGGGGGAGTAGTTATCTGCACGGTTGCGGTCTCCCTCGATGAACAGGGCGGTGGCCAGGAAAAAGCCCCCTCCAACCACGGCCACGAAGGAGCAGAGCATCAGGGACACCTGCAGGGAGCGGAACTGCCACAGGTACGAATCCCTCTTCCTCAGGGAGTCAGATACCTGCACACACACACACACAAACACACAAATGAGCATGATGGAAATCCTCGACACCTGCCAATCAAAGTGTGAGTGTGAGTGTGAGTGTGTGTGTGTGTGTGCGCGCACCACTCCGATGAGGTACGGACTTCCTGCATCTCCCAGGCAGTGGGACAGAACTATCTGGAACGCTGCCGCTGTGGAACGCCTCGTCGGAACCACCACGTACTGCAGAGAGAACCAGTCAGAACCAATCACAACCAGATGGAACCAGTCAGAACTCGTCAAAAGCAGTTAGACCCAGATGGAGTTAGTCAGAACCAGATGGAACCAGTCAGAACTGGCAACAACTAAAGTCCAGTCAGATCAAGGAACAATCAGCTGGAACCAACCAGATCTAATTAGAAGTGGCTAGAACCAGTCAGAACCAGACTCACCAGCAGTATGTCAGCCACTATGGCCCAGTTCATGGACAGGAAGGTCTCGCCAAGGAAGATGAAGACCTGTTGAGACATCATCATCATCATCAACAGACAACTCCAGTTGGTAGATTCATACAATTATTTCAGAAACGTTTCTGTACGTCATTGTCCCTTAAACACACTATTCTGATTACAATTGTATGATGTTAAGGGTAACCTAGCAATCACAAAGATTTTCACCTAAATAAATATCGGTCTGGACATTATCTAATGGGCTGATGAAAGCCCTTGCATTGGCAGTGCTACTAATTTAACGAACTGGGTGTCAGTAGGGACACCGGTATGATCTATGGGGACAGTTACATATTATGGCCCAACGGTGTCACCCAATGAGAATCCTGAAGATTGTCGCTTTAATGTCTTAAATCAAGATAATGAACATTGTCTTAGAAAGATGCTAGCCCTGTATGGGCAAAGCAGACAGGGAACAGGAACCAGACAGGGAACAGGAACCAGGCAGGAAACAGGAAACAGGCAGGGAACAGGAAACAGGCAGGGAACAGGAAACAGTCAGGAAACAGGAGGCGGACAGGAGACAGGAAGTGGACGGGAAACAGGAGGCGGACAGGATACAGGAAGTGGACGGGAAACAGGAGGCGGACAGGACACAGGACGGGAAGTAGAGAGGAAATATGAAGCGGACAGGAAACAGGAAACTCACGTAGGTGGCGACGGTGCTGGACTGAGCGAAGACGATGGCGAGGAAGAGGAAGGGTGCGGAGAGCAGCAGACCGGCCGCGCACACCAGGGGGTCGGCGCGCTGCGTCCGCTTCCGGAGGCTCCGGCTGACCAACATCCCGCTGGTCACGCCCAGGACGCCCGTCACACACGTGACGATGCCGAAGTACAGGCTGAGGGGGGAGACGGTGGGGGGGGGGGGGGGGGGGGGGGGGGCGGTCAGAGGTGGCGCCGTGACGACGGAATCGGACTCAAGCTTGCACATGCAAGGCCTTTGTGGCGGTGTGTTGGGGACGAAATACAAGACGCACCAATAGGAAAAAACCAACTGTACCCAGCACCCTTGCTTTGCCTTGTGCTTTGTGCTTTTAGGGTTCGCCCCCAACTGATTTCTAACCGGGTTGGGGCCCCGGACCCGGTTAGCAATCCGAACCATGATTGCCGCTAGGCGAATAAAGCTCATGGAGCACCGTAGTGGAGTCTGGGTGCGCTTGGTTCGTGTGACGGTGTTCCTCACCTGTCAGAGTTGTCGCAGTTGGCGGACACACACGGCGGCTTCTCGCCCGTGAAGATGCCGGCCCGGTAGAGGAAGGTGGGCGCCCAGAGGGCCAGCGAGCCCGTCACAAAGGCCACCGCCGTGAAACCAAACGTGGACAGCATGAAACTCCAGCTGCAGAAACAAAGCGCCAAAAAGGAGTCAGCAAAGTCGATACACCTGGATCAATAACAAATGCCCCCCCCCCCCCCCCCATAGATATAAAAAAACATCAAGCAACAGTGATTCACCTTAACTTAAATCAAACCCTCAAACAAATATTCCGAAACATGGCCCCCATAGATAAAATAACTATTAGTGTGGTGAATACATTTTTCACATCAACCATCTCAGATTTTAACAACATATTTAACGGTTATTTTAAAGTATTCCTTGTTCTTGTGAGGCACACCGATGTTTGAAACTAGTACCACTCTGACGAATCCTGGTTCTGTGTACTGTTCTGGGCTGGTAGGACCTGCTTTCTTGGAAAAGTTCTCTCTAGGTTTGCGTTCACTTCTGACTGTTCTATCCGGCTGTATCCAGTTTCACCTGGCTCCGACTGGTTCTACGGGGTCCTGACTGGTTTCAGGGGAGGGACCTACTTCCTGCTGAGGGACTTCATGTCGGCGAGCCAGCTGGTCCTCTGGAGCTGGTGCTCGGGACGGGCCTCCACCCCCCCCCTCTTGGGCTCCTTGACCACGAACAGCAGCATCAGCACCGCCAGGAGGCCCAGCCCTGGGGTCACCTGGGGGACACACACACAGTCAACCCCGACCCCTGACCCTTAACCTTTAACCATCACTAATGGCCTCTCTCTGTACTGTCTAACCCTTACTTACTCCTTTAGTCATAATAGTAATATTGACTAGTCTAGTTATATTCACTGGGTACTAGTTATAGTTGTATTCTCTGGGTAGTAGTTAAAGTGACATGGACTGGGTAGTAGTAATAGTATACAGACGGGGTAGATCAGTAGCTTTCATTGTGTTCGGTGTAACTCCAGCAGGACTTACCCTCAAGGCCCAATGCCAGTCCCCGGCCAATTTGTCCACCGAGGAGCCAACGATGTAGCCAAGACCGCTAAACACACACACACACAATTAGCCTGATACAAATTTCTTATAGCTAATGGCTACAAATGAATAACTTACATTTAGTGACTGAGATTCTACAGCCAATTGGGAGTCTTACAACTCACAATGAAACACCTGGATACCGGACAGTTAAAAGCTGAAACACTAAATTATCTACGATCCTCGTTCTGATTCCACAACTTTGACGGTGGCTGGCGGGACAACCGCTACACGCTACGCCCCGAGTGCTCATCGCTAGCGCTACGTTAACATCGCCCGCCTCCGCCCCAACCTGTCAACTACCGCTGCTGCGACACTCATCCACGCTTTCATTTCATCCAGGCTTGATTACTGCAATGGTCTTCTCTACAGCACCACCAACAAAGTCCTCAAAAAACGTCAATATGTCCAGAACTCAGCTGCACGCCTCCTCACTGGTACCCGCTCCAGAGAACACATCACACCTGTCCTCCGTGAACTCCATTGGCTTCCAATTAAACACAGAATCAACTACAAAATCTTACTCATCACCTACAAGGCCCTCAACAGCCTAGCCCCCCCCCTACCTTGCCGACCTCCTCCATCACCACGCCCCCTCCGATTCCTCAGATCCAAGTTCCACGGACTGAGCGACGGACTTGGGGTGATCGGGCCTTCTCAGTTGCTGCCCCCACCCTTTGGAATTCACTCCCCTCCCACATCCAAGTCTCTCCAACCCTCTCTTCTTTCAAATCTGCCCTCAAAACATACCTTTTCACACTAGCCTTCTCCACCTAACTCCCACCTTATTCTTCATGTTTAACCTGTTTTTCTTTTATTCCTAGTCTGTCTTACATAGTTTTGATAGGCCAATATGTAAAGCGTCTTAGAGTACCATATTAAGCGCTATATAAATTTCATTGATTATTATTATTATTATTACGTTGGCTTGGGGTTCAGAGCGAGCTTCTCACCTGCCGACCGGGATGGCAAAGTAGAACACCGAGAGCATGACGGTCCTCTTCTCCTTCACGTAGAGGTCAGCGATGATGGTTGGGGCGATGGTGGAGTAGCTGGCCTCCCCCACACCCACCAGGCCCCTGGTCAGCAGCAGAGCCCAGAAACTCTGAAACACAACGACTCGTCGAGTTCAGACCGACATCACGATGGAATGGAAGGAGATTTGCAAATCGCAAACGCTGCGTTTTTTTGTTTTTTTTTATTATTAGTGGAGATCAAAGGAAAGAGCAGTTTATATGTTGTTCCCGACTTCCAATGTTGTGTTGGTCATACTATATAATGATTTATTGATGGTCTGCTTGTACATAAGGAACTTGAAAAAAAAAAAAATATATATTGCATACTAACTAACAAAAGTAAAATTGGTCGAAATAATCGCAATTCAATTATTTCCCCAAATCGTTCAGCCCTATCCTGTTAGCACTGCCTGCCATGTGACTCGTGACCAAATAAACACCGCCGTCACCGGCCTAATTATCCACACACAGGATATGATGTAATATCATAATCAGCAAGCTGATTGGATTAACCAAAAGTCAGACCTCAGGAAAGTTCCAAAAGAACACAGTACTCTTGATTGTCGAGTGCAGTGTTGTGCAGTGTTTTATTCTCTCTTCCTCTCTACAAACTTTGGGACCTATCTCCTTCCTACATTTTTCACCTAGAGACTGCATTCCAATTTTAAAATGTTCAGATTAGCTTGGAATCACGCACTTCTTTTCAAATGTTTTTAATATTTTCTACTACCGTACTTAATTCTAATTTTAAACTACCATTTTTTTTACCTTGGAAGTCAATGGGAGGACAACGGAGCCGTCCGCCCATTCTCTGACACTTACTACATCAGACTTCGTAACTTGGTCTGATGTAGTAACCTTCGTTCAAAGGTTTTTTCAAATCAACACACTAACTCACAGTTTAAGTTCCATGTCTGCTTGTTTTCGGTTGGTCTCATTGATTTTACGCCGAGGTTAGAGCGAGAGGACGTGCAGGCAGTATTGCCTGATTGGGCCGATTTTTCCCGCCCAATTGGGCTACTTTTAATAGCGTTAGGCTGGAAAAATGAGCATTAGGCGAGTACATACAATTTTGGCTTTTTTATTATAATATAGGCGGGATTATTATTAGTCTTTCTACAAATATCAATCAATACCATACCTTTGATAAGGCATATCGTTTGTGCAGCTAGTAGCACAATTACTTCAGCTACTACTACTACTTCATCTACTACCAGTCCATTACTACTACAGCTAGTACCACTACTTCTACTGCTACTACTACTACCATCTTCCAGCTTTGACAGTATTACATTAGTTGTCAGGTAATGTCAGCTTCCAGGTGCACTGTGCACTGCAATACATTTGACCTTTCAGATTTATCAGCAGTGCAGGGCAATACATTTGACCTTTCAGATTATTCCCTGCATTTTCTGCAGGAAATGCTTTTTCTAGTTCTCATTCTCATTTCTGCAAAACCAATTTCAGCATCTTTCAAAAAGGGTTCTGTTTTTGAATCATGTTGCTTTTAGCCCCCCCCCCCCCCCCCCCCCCCCCCCCCCCCCTCTCACGAGTAGCCCAGTCTGCTATGAATTGGTCAGCACCCCAACTCTGTTGTGATTGGTTGAACGCGTCGAGAAAGGGTATATCACTACTTTACCACCAGGTTCGATGTTGATGTCATTACAAGCAATGTCAAAATCATCCATCTAGTGACATCACAAGTGAGCGACCCAGAAGTAGGACGGAAAAATAACTCTACCATGTGGACCTATACAAACCTCGGACGTCACAATAAGGTAGTTTTGAAATGGCTTGTCATGGTTAATCAAGAAAGACCTTGTGGTCAAATAGGGGCCCTTTAATGCATGAGATTTTAGAACAAACAATCTAGACCAGGGATCGACCGATTTTTTAGGGCCGATACCGATTTTCTTTTTCATCGGCCTATACCGATACACGTAAAAAACAAAAATATCGGCCGATGTATCGGTCGATCACTAATCTAAACTGAAAGCGTTTTTCTTCAGTGCAGAGAAAACCACATTTTGACTGACGTTTTTTGGTGTGTAGGAGCTGGCCAGCGTCACCAGGGACCAGAAGGAGATGCCTACTAACATGATCCATTTCCTGTTGTAGCGGTCGCCCAGGTAACCAAAGCATGGCGCCAGGAGCATGTAACTACAGACAAACACTGGAGAGAGAACATATCGGGCAGGTTGTATTATAGACACTTTCAGACTACATCCACGGGTGGTTTTCAGTGTGGGAATTTGTAAAAGAAAAAATCGTTGATGTTGACTACATGCGTTGTTGGACACAAACAGTTGCATACATTGTCCTCCGCTTAAGTGGCCCACTTTAAGAGACAACTGTATGGTTGAAAATGGACAAATGTGAAAACAAACCATCCCATCGGTAACATGGCTGTCCTCAAACCAAACGCCAGCACACTGCTGCTGATGTTCATGTTGACGCGATGTTAATAACGTTAACAAAGATTTGTGTTGTGCGCAGAACCTCTGGACTCAGCTCCAAGGTGTTATGTCTCCTCACCCGTTTGGAGCAGGCCAGAGTTCCCGTCGCTGATGCCGAAGTAGTTCTCGATATCAGGAAGCACACCTTGGGGTAGAGGAAACCTTGACGTCAAACACACAGGCAATACTGGACAGTATACTAGGCAACAGCAGTAACACTTCTAGCACTGGATGAGCATTAGCCGTCTAAACAGGAACAGTGTGAAACCGCTTTGACTGATCCGATTTGTTTACATAAAAAAACTGATTAAAAGCCTTGGACATTTCCTACATTGGTGTGTTCAAGGTTCCCATGTGAAGCCATGAGATTAGACGAGATGAACAAAAGGGTCACAAGATGGGTAGAAAGGAGAAACGCTCAGTGGATCTACACAAGCTCATGAGACATGCCGGTGTTTGTAGTTATAGTAAGTGGTTAATTCATGTCCCAGGCGAGAAATAACACTTACTCCTTTCTTATAGTTTCCATGTCGAGTTGAAGCACGTCATTAAGATAAGACGGTGCGTGCTTTATTAATCGGCTGTGTGTTGTTCTGTTTATGTTACAACCAATATGGATTTTTTTGGGCCGATGCCGATTTCTTTACATCAGCCTTGAGCCGATATTTGGAGCCGATACTGTTTTGCTCCCTCAATTTACATCATAAAAATGACACAATGATGATAACAAATGTTACAAGACTCTATTTAAAAAAGGAACATTTATTGAAATGCCTGTGTCTGTAAATCATGCCGGGAAAAAAAAAGGAAATAATAATGATAATAATAATAATTCGGCGACATCCATCAGCCGATGTCAATACACGTAAAAAAATGCAAATATCTTTAATATAAATATCCGATATCGCCGGTGTGGGTACCGGATTGACTCCGCTGCCAGACCGACTCGGGATCCTGCACTTACAGATGACCTATCGACACTTGACGTATCGACACAAGCCAACGGACAAAACCCGGAAGGGTTGTTTATAAACAGGGCTCAATCATGGACATAAATCCGTTTTGGTTTTGATTTCATTTCATTGCCCGTTCTTTCGCACAGACAAAGCCATTGGAAAGATGTCTAAAAGCACTGATGAATGTAACCCAGTTCCTGTTAGGGACTCTTATTCTGAAGGAGGAGAACGGAATTGTCTGCGTGTGGGTCGCTGTTTTGACTCTTTGTTGGGAGCACTGGAAATAAAGTGGATCGCCCGTTCAGCGAATGGAGTTAACCGATTCTTCTTTTATATATAACCCAAGTATATGCAACAATAATTTGTACATTTGATTATTATTCATAGATTAGAAAACATGGAGTTTGGTAATACTTGGGAATAACACGGGAATGAATGAAACGTGCATGCGCAATTAAAGGACAGCGTTTCTAGGAAGTGCGTCATTATTGCGCATCTGGCAGCCGAGTCAATCCGACACCCACACCGGCTTCCAGTGTGGCGCTAGCCAGCCTACCCGCTACGGTGAAGCGGTCCATGTAGTTCAGAAGGTTGATGTAGAAGAGGACAGCCACGGTTAGCCGCGCCCTGTTCACCGATACGCCGCTCGGTGACTCCTCCTCCTGGCCAGGCCGCACCCCCGGCTCCTCCCCCTCGCTGTCATCGGAGAGGAAGTGTGTCGTGTCGCCAACGGGATCGCTCAAAGACATGGCCGCCGCTGCTGAGAAACAGATAACCGTAGCAACCAGTGGTCGGCTTTGATCAGCTCGGAGGTAACCAGAGCAACAGGCGGTATGCTTTGATCATCTCGGTAACCATGGCTACAAGTGGTTGGCTATGCTCATTTAGAGGTAACCATACCAACCATCGGTTGGCTTTGAGACTGAGAGAAAAGGAGGAGTCAACAGTAGAGTGGATACAGGCGCTAGTTAAAGGTTATCTCCTGATAGCATGAAAAGAACAAGAACATTCCTTGATCAAAGTTATTCCTCTTGTATTGGAATTAGTTTAGAGTGTTTTATCTTATCTCTGCATCCACAGCAAACACTGTTTTCCTGTTTTGTCTATTTTCCAATATGAATGAATTAATCTCAGCCTCCCGTTGAGGTTTCTTTGAATAAGGTAAAATAATGTCGAAATCAACTGAGAGAAAGGCTTCTTGCCAATACGTAAAGTAAAGTACCAACATGTTTACAAGATACAGCGGACAATGTAGAACACAGAACAACAGTATAGTTCATAAAGTGAGCTCAACAGAAGCAGAACTCATGGTTTTTGGGGATGCCAGCAGCCAGCTGAACTGCAAGAACTACCATCAGGTGTCAGGACGATAAATAACTGTCACGTGAGAAAGAAGAGACAAAGAAGAAGTGGAAGTATTGGACTGACACGCACATGGGATGAGGACCCAGAACTCAGACATCCACCACGGTTCGAAAATAGGTCGATGATGATAGATAAGGAGAAGACTGGCATGTTGCATATAATACAATCATTGAAATGCATTGAAACTTGGGACTCCAATCTACATACAATCTTTCACTGCGCTCAATAGATAGGACGATGCTGTGGTAGATTGAGCAGACAGTCGTGATAATAAGGTCAGTACTTTACCCCCCTCCACAGCAAATAGTACTGAATCTGCAGTTTAACAGACTACGACGCTACAGTGGATTATGTGTTAAATATATTCAGACCAAACACACAGATGCATCTGATTATACAAGCCATCTGAGGTGACCATACTAACTAGGAAAAGCGGAACAACGTGATTCATTATCAATACTATGACATCGTATATATTTCTGTTTTCTAATAATGATGAAAAGGTAACAATAAGCCTATTTTTTCGTGACATAACACCAACAAAAACAGAAGACACAGGACACACACAATCGTGTTGTTTACCTGATGACTCAGTGTCGACGCTCCTCCGATGATCTGTCCGCAGTTTCCCAATTAAATATTCGTGTTTAAACCAATTTAAAACCCCATGACGAGAGGTACCATAAAATACTAAGACAGGACATAGGTTGTCGAGCTAACCAGTTAAAAAAAAAAGTAGTTTTAACGCCGCAGGATGATTCTATTTTGACTTCTCGGCGCCATGTTGGATCTTTTATAGCTTCCGCCTTGCGCCTCACGTGACGCATGATAATGAAAAGTCGGTCTGACTTCTATTATTTTGATATAAATAGGTTTATTTAAATTAAGAAATATACAGAACCATAAAATGACAGGACATTTATCTTTTAATTATTATTTATAAAGGGAAATTATTCCTGCATTAAATAATTCGTTTTTCTATCAATTTTATTAAATATATTTTCAAAGACTATGTTATACATTTACTATCAACCAAACCTTGAACTTCACCAAGCTTTTATTTATTATATTAGATTGGGTTGTTGCAAAGGGTTAGAGTAAACCCGTGCATACAAAAAAGTATGCACGGTACATTTGAGTAATCCCAAATCCAAACCAGATCTGTGCGAGAGGTTTTGAATTTTGGATGAACTATGAATGATAACAAAAAAAAGAAACAATATTTTAATCCAACCATTTAATCCGGTGTACCTCTGCATGAGGATGATCTGGGAATTTACATACACCTGAGTAACAAGTACCTAGAGTAACCGATCACAACGCAGCATGGCAATGCCAATACAATATTGACACGCAAAAAAAAAGGAGAGTGTATGTAACACACACACACACACACACACACAGGTTGTGTAAACAAATGCAGGTGCTAAAGTTGACAGGTCCAAGGTCACGTGACTCAGCGCCACACCTCGATGACATCGCCGTCTTCCATGTCCAGCTGGGCAGGCGTCTGACTTGCTGTGATCTTTGAGCCATCGAACTGGAAGTTCATTTTAGCCTGACCCCCGGATGACCGACTGGCTGTGTACTGAGAGAGGATGGAGCCCAGGGACGCCTCCTGGACACACACACACACACACACACACACACACACACACACACACACACACACACGTCAGGGTCTGTGTTTGTATGTGTGTGTACATCCGCGAGTGTGTCTTACTGACTTTGTGTAGGGAATACTCCTGAGTTGAGCCTCTGTCTATTCCTTGTATGCGCACGGTGATGATGTCATTGCTCTGCGTCTCCTGCTTAGTATCTTCTGCCATGACAACACAATCTACACAACACAACAAAACACAAAGTATGGATCGCTAGAATAGCACAGCTAAACATCACAATCCACAACAACATAACTCATGGATAATATAACTTCAACACACACACGTCAATCAAGTCAAATCCAAACAACCACAAAACACATGAAGATGTTTCTGCAAGGACGGCAGGACAGACCAGTTGGAGCTGCATTATGTCCCTTAATTTATACAAGATGCATTAGCATGGGCAGATCAAGACCTAAGTAAGATAAACATTGATTAATCCCGGAGTGGAAATTCAGGTGTCGCAAATAACCATACGTTATAAACGACATAATAAGGGCGGCAGTTGCTCAGGAGGTAGAGCCGTTGACTTGTAGTCGTGTGCGAATGGGTGCATGAAATTGTTGAGAGTGGATCAAAGCGTCTGCTAAATGCCCTATATGTAAATGTAAAAAGGATCTGTATTTGCCTACCGATGATGTCAGCGATGCTCAGGCCGAGCTGATTGGCTGAGGAGTGAATAGGCAGCTCCGTCTCCTTCCTGAGCAGAAGGATGCGGGAGGGCAGGACCTTGAGCTTGACTGCCAGCACCTCCACCGCGTCCCCCAGCGGTCTGGACTGCAGACCGAACGGGAGAAGTTAGCAGGGAGCTGGCCACTGATCAGTGCAGTCATATGACATGTGACAGATGTGTCAGACCCATCTGTTCATATGGACTTCCATTTGAAGGACTGAGGGCTGCACAACAGTCACATTAAGTCATTGAGCAGACGGTTTAATTAATAACGATTTACATGCGAGGCTGAGAACATCGAGTTACTAGGATTTACACACACCAGTGCAGTAAGACCACTCCACTAAGTGACCTGTATTAGTACTGCCCTCAATCACTGCTCAAACAGCCTCACATTATGTGACCGAGCCCCATAACCCTACATTGAAGAGGGATCCTGCTTCCAGGCACGTTAGGATTGTGATAGGTATCCAATGGACCAGACATATCATAAACCAGAGCTGTGTTGCACCTTCCAGGCGTGGGATCCAAGGGACCTACAGACACCTTAGAGGTATACAGACAGGGACAGAATAACAGTGACCTACAGACCTGCTGACACACCACAGTGACCTACAGACCTGCCGACACACCATTGACCTACTATGGAAAGCCAAGAAGGCCACAAACCGGCCCTAGAATGGCGCAGTAGAAGTGCTACCACCACCAGGTCGGCCTCAGTCTACTTGTCCAGGGGAAGGCTCCGCCCCTGCTAGTCCTGGCAGGATACGCCGAGTCCGCACGTCACCCTGGATCAGTGACGGGGCTCATGCCAAAGATTTACCATGCAAAATATTCCCATGTCGTTATTTAAATAAATCCTGTTCATACTTATCAGTGATCGAGTCTTTATGGGAGAAATGGCTAATATACATACTCGCACAGGACTGTCGACTCCGCTTGGCAAAAAAATAGAACGCATTTGTGAATAAATGCTTGAATTCTGAATACCGGACATGGTGAGCTTAAATACATTTGAGTGACCATTAGTGAGATGGCCTAAAACGGAATACAAATGAATTATTCTAGGTGATAGGCTTTCAGGATCAAAGCCTATGACACAACACAGTGACCTACAGACACAACTAATAGCTGCCGCTATAAGGTAGGCAAAAACCGTACGGAATCCGTACAGTTTCTGTGCGGTTTAGCACTTTTACCGCGCCATTCTAGGGCCAGTTTGTGGCCTTCTTGGCTTTCCATAACCTACAGACCGGCCCCCACAACACTGACCTACTGACACAACACAGTGACCTACTGACACAACACAGTGACCTACTGACACACCACAGTGACCTACCGACCTGCTGACACAACAGTGACCTACAGACCTGCCCACACAACCCAGTGACCTACAGACACAACAGTGACCTACAGACCTGCCCACACAACCCAGTGACCTACAGACACAACACAGTGACCTACAGACCTACCGACACAACACAGTGACCTACTGACCTGCCCACACAACACAGTGACCTACAGACCTGGCCACACAACACAGTGACCTACTGACACAACACAGTGACCTACAGACCTGCCAACACAACACAGTGACATACAGACACAACACAGTGACCTACAGACACAACACAGTGAGCTACTGACACAACACAGTGACCTGCAGACCTGCCCACACAACACAGTGACCTACAGACACAACACAGTGACCTAGTGACACAACACAGTGACCTACTGACACAACACAGTGACCTACAGACCTGGCCACACAACATAGTGACCTACAGACACAAAACAGTGACCTACTGACACAACACAGTGACCTACAGACCTGGCCACATAACACAGTGACCTACCGACACCACAGAGATCCGATGGATCTCTGTCCGACAGCGGAACTTGAGCTGGATCTCGCGGCCCACTAGAGGGTCTTCGGGCTCCAGGGATGGGCTCAGGAGCACAGAGGTCTCGATGATGTCATCATCGTAGCGTTGGGCGTCAGTCAGCGAGGGGCCGGGGACGGCACGTTGGAGGGCTTGTCCTCTGGTTCTCATCCCCCCCTTCCCCTCCGGAGAGAGAGTAAGCAGGGAGGAGACAGAGCCCAGCCTGCTGTTCACCTCACTGGGAGTGAGGGAGGGAGACAGTGAGAGAGAGTCAGATCGAAAGACAGTGAAAGAGGCAGATAGAGAGACAGGGCCCAAGCAAGATGCATAAGACAGAGGTCTGTTGCCGTTGTGTGGTAGTATGAGACTGTGGGCAAAAACGTGTTGTGCGGTTGTGTGCAAGGGTGTGTTACCAACCCGGTCTCACGAAAAGTCGTGACACTGTCACATTATTTAATCTATTGAAACGTGATCAGGATCACGTATTTTCAAAATGTTCGTGTTTTACAGCACAAATTTCAAACCCATGTATTTCAAGTCAATGATAACTAACAATATGACAGCATTTGGCCACCCATTTCTACTTAAACTTGTCTGTGAACAATATGACAGCTTTAGGCCACCCGTTTCTACTTTCACCTTTGATTCTGAGAAATAGTGACAATTCACGGATATATTAAATGCAGGTGCGCTGTATGTCTTGATGTTTATTTTATCTAGCCATCTACTGTCTTGTTTTTGGTTATGTGAATGAAAGTCCGCGTCGACGCCTCGCAAGTCCAGTGTCGCGAGCGGACGTTGCCATGACATCTAGAAATCATATCGTATTTAATGGGTTGTCACTAATATTGATGTGTTGGGCTTGATTATAACTCTTGAATAATATTGTTTGCACCACGGCCGGAAATTTGTGCTTTAAAACACGAAAATTTTGAAAATACGTGATCCTGATCACTTTTCAATAGATTAAATAACGTGACAGTGTCACGACTTTTCGTGAGACCGGGTGGGTGTTACAGTATGTTACAGTGTTGTGTGACAGTGTTTTACAGTGTTGTGCGTCATTACGTACCTGTGCAACAGTGTTGTGTGCTAGTGCGTAACAGTGTGTGGCAGTGTAGTTGTGTGCTAGGCTGCAACAGTCGTGCGTTACTGTGTGATTGCTAGCATTCAACAGTGTGTAACTGTGGCTGTGTGCTAGTGATCAACAGTGTGTTGCGTGTGGTGACTCACTCCATGGCCCTCCAGACCGAGGTAGACACCTGGACCCGGGGAACATTTGGGGTCCGGGGAGGGGAGGGGGAGAGGAGGGCCACACTCTCGCTGCAGCAGAACCAAAGGACAAGGAGACCAACAAGGTTACAGCCTAGTGGCTCCACACGTTATTACACACAGGGTGTCTGCCTTGTGCCCACTGCCTACTCTATCTCACGTGATCGTGGTCTGGTCTATCTCACCTGGTCTTAGTATAGTCCGGTCTGTCTCACATGGTTCTGGCCTGGTCTGTCTCACATGGTTCTGGCCTGGTCCGTCTCACATGGTTCTGGCCTGGTCTGTCTCACATTGTTCTGGCCTGGTCTATCTCACATGGTTCTGGCCTGGTCTATCTCACATGGTTCTGGCCTGGTCTATCTCACATGGTTCTGACCGTGTTTGTCTCCCCTGGTTCTAGCCTGGTCTACCTTACCTGATCTTAGTGTGGTTGAGGAGTTTGCGCTCCTCCTCTTCCTCAGAATCGGTGAGGCAGAGGTTGTTACATTCGGGTGCCGAGTTGCTGTACGGTGTAGCCTCTGCCGGGTCGCCTTGGTAACCAAAAAGAGAAGACAGGTATGATACATCTGGGAAAGGCTAGAGTCAGATTTCAGAGGACTGTCCTTTTTTTCCCCCAAATAAAGTGTTGATAAGTTATGGGAGAACCAAAGCAATGTTGAGCAGTTTGTGTTTCGCTAATAATCACACTTTATTTTGTACTTTGAACCTATTTGGGGTCCTCACATGCTGAGCTGTTGTGCGTGAGCACCGCCGAGGTCGGCTTCAGCTGTAGACATTTATTCACCTGCGGACCATCAAACACAAGGGAATTCACTTCCAAACTGACCTTTATATTGATGGGCAAACACTTGCGTCTTCTTTAATGGTAAGGAAAAATTATAACCTTGGCTTATCTTATTTCTTCTTGTTCTATGTAGTGGTTGGACTTACTTTGTTGGTGTAGATGGGAACCGAGTTGATGGTGGAGGGGTCGAAGATGATGCGGCGGCGTTTGGGTCGGGGTTTCACGGGAGTGACCCGGTCACTGTCACTGTCCGACATCTGCGGAAAGAAATATCCTCTGAATCTCTTTAAGGCATTGCTATGGTTAGGGACACTTTACAAGACTTCCTTCAGTTTTTACACTACATAAATTATACATTATATTATATTTTTGGTGTCAATATGAAATTATGCACCGTCCTGTATGTGCTTAAAGGTTGGGTATGGGATTTGCGAAACGCCAGCAGATTTTGAATATACACAACTCAAATGGTCCTACCCTCTCTCCTTCAACGCTGACTCTACACATTCCAAGTACATGGACATAAGTGGGTTATGATAAGGATTTCAAGTAATTTTGCAAAAATGGCCAAAAAAGAGAATTCCATACCCAACCTTTAATACCATACCTCAATAACTTCCATGTTCTGCTTTCTCTATGATCTCTCTGCCAACTGCTAGACAAGCGTCTCGCAGTTAGTTGTCATATAAATATCTAGTTATCATGATAATATATAGTGGTAACGTTACACTAGTTGTACAATATCTAGAATAGAAAAGTAGAATTGTAATTGTAAAACGTTTACGTTTTCTCTTACCAGTTGTATTGCATCGTGTTCTTACCTCAAAACAGACTTTATCACTTTCCCTCGTTTCATAAACGGTTGTTAATCCCTAATATTGTTATGCAATTCAAATGAACTAGTTGAACTTACTGTGTTGAAATCAGATGCATGGGGTACTCTACTAAATCATTAACACATCATCCGATATCTCAAATAATATCTGAATATTCGCTCCTTTAACTCAGGGATGGTAATAATAATAATAATAATTTCAGGAGCCTTATTAATAGTCTAAATTTAAATATCTCTGGACCAAACGAACATAAATAAATTCAACAAACAAAATAAACTAAGAATTCATCGGCAACATCTTTCATTGTTTTGTTTTTCCGCTCTGCTATAAAACCTTGGTCCTGATTGGTTAAACTTGAGCCAAGAACCAAGTCCGTGATTGGTTCATTGTGGAGTAGGAGGTCACGGAGGGAGACGCTTACAGATTGGAAAGGCCAATCGACTGGCACCTGAGCTGTGATCGCCAGATTGGTTTCAAGTGCGCAAAAGATAAATGATGGGAAGGAGGACCATCGCTTAATATTCTGTCTTGCCAATCGCTCAACATTGTCGTGTGAAATTCTACAAAACTGTATGATTAACTATAGTTAGAATGGGTGTATCGCATCTTCCTCCAAATGATCCGACATCGCAAACCTAACACAATCAACAAACACTGATCTGCAGTATCTTAAAAGTGTGCCGCACCATTTTAGGATCTAAGCCTCTGCGAAGTTAATCATTCATGGTGCGTGCATGAGTCGAGGAACTTCTCAATAACGATTCAGATTCAGATAACTTTATTTATCCCAGAAGTGCAAGGTTGTCATTTTAAACAAAAGGTTGTGCTGTCTGTAATCAACACATGCAATAATTAAACTTCAATCGTTTAGTGGTTTAACTGATATTTGTCCTACAGCGTGATGTAACGCTTTAGACAGCTTCAGTGGGTTTAAGGAACATTGGGCCTCTACGAATAGTTAAATCACCTAACCTTTATGCCACCTTTCCTCAACCTTTGTGGAAAACGACATCGAGTCAAAGTGAGATGAAAGGGTGCTTCCCTTTGAACATAGGAACAGACAGCACTGTTGTGGTGGCGTAGAGCCCGTTGATGTTAGGGTACTGAGCCTTAAGCAGGGCCTGAGCATGGTCCATAGCATGGTCATCCAACCAAGTACTTGGGTTGCTGAGCATGGCCCTGAAGTCCTCCACCCTTTTGCTCAGTGAAGCTGGACAAGCCTGGCCTGGCTGGACACTAGTGATGACAACATCACAGTCCTGAAACCAAAAACATAAAAAATCTCACTCATTTAGCAACAATTTGAGCATATCATAGATGAGCAACCAAAGTATTTAACTTGCAAAGCTAGTGAAGTTAAGACTGACTGAAATATTTCCCTCTAGTGGGTCCTACTCCAACTATGAATCTGCTGGCTCAGATGGATTGGACACAATCTCCTTGGTGGGCCAGGCTGCAGGCAGCCTGGGATCCTAAAGAGGAAAGAAGCACCTTATCAAAAAGCTTCAAAATCACTTCTCAGTATAGTCTATTAGTATAGTCTATAGTCTAGATTTTAATCATTCAATTAACATACTTCTCCGCACAGGCTTCACTGAAGCATAGGGTGTCCTGGTCTTCAATGGCTTTCCATCCAAGGTCTCCAGCTGCACAAGGTTATTGTCAGTAACCTCAGTAACCCTGAAAATATCAAACATCAATGTGAGAGCTAGATGAGTTTTGTTTTTTATATATATATATAGGGTTTTATAACCGGATGTCCATTTTATTTGTATTGCTCTTTTAATTGTCTCCTTTCCTCACCGTATTCCTCTTAACACTTATAGATACACAATATTCATCCCTGTTCCTTCACTTTGTCCTGAGTGAGACACATTCTTGTTGTCTCACTCATTGTTTAATAAAAAAAAATATTATTTCATTCATCCAAGCATAATGATTTGTTATACTTTATTTGATATTTTTTGTATGGCTTAGACTTAAAAGTATCATGGTTGTGTGGTCAGCTCCTGCCTCATCAGAAGAAGTTGCCTGGAAACTAAATGCTAAATGGACTGTTGCTACTCTGCTTTCTCAATCGCTCTCTGACCACAGGCAGGCCTGCATTAACCTGCCATTGGGCCCTGGGGCTGAGAGGTTAAAAAAAGGGTCTACACGATGTTGGTAAATAAGACTTTGGAGAAAGAATTATACATTAAAAGGTTGGCACTATCAGTTGGAGGGCTATTTGGGAGACTTCCAATACCTCCTCAGTTTCATGTTGTTGTCCAGTTGTATGGCGTCCTGGAGTTCACTCAGGTATTATATATATATATATATATATATATATATATATACAGTATACACCATATGCACCTTCCTGTTTACATTTAATATATTTTTGATATACCTTGGGCATTTTTGTCAGTGCAATTAGCATCACAAATATAACATAATACATGTATACAAATATATATCTTGATGTTCTGCGAGAAATGTATAATTTGTGTTTCTGCCAAATTATTTAAATATTAGTACCGAAGCAATGTTGACGTATCAAATAAACCAATTTTTTTATCATCATACGACAAACAAAGACATGATTTCTTTGTTATTTTATTCCAAAGACATAGCAATGCAGACAATTCGAAAAATAGAAATGGTCAAGCGATAAAAACATTTACAAAAGCCTGACACATGACATGGACACGACAGCAGCGACAGATAAAATCCCCAGTCCTTCATAAACGATTCAGCGATGCAGGCAACACTGAAACCTCTGGTTCTCTCATGGCTCAACTCTAAACAGCTGAACAGTGGGGTGGAACATTGTCTGGCCTTTATCAATAGAACAGGAAGTAGAACCTAGTGTCGATCCTCTGCTGTCTCCTTGTTTGCGTCCTCGTCTCCTTGTGTGTGTCCTTGCCTCCTTGTGTGTGTCTTCGTCTCCTTGTGTGTGTCCTCGTCGACCTCTCTGTCTCCTCTCCCCTACTTCTTCTTGTTCTCTTTGCACGCGACCACATAGCGCTGCGCTACGTTGAGCGGCGGGGAGTAGCCGTCTGCATATGAGGTGTCCTCAAACAGCACAGAGTAGTCGTCCTGGGGCTACACAACACAACACACACACACACACACACACACACACACACAAAACACATGCACACATACACACAAACACCACCCACATATACAAATGCATCACATTAACAGACAGCACACACACACAAAGCACAAAAAACACAAGACACTGGGTTTAGAACAAGGTCTTTTCAAGGGTTAAATGAATGGTTCTCAACACGTGGCTCGGTCACCTTGTCCCAGTTTTTCAAAAGAAATTCAGTGTGATTTCAGATCACGGATTGAATCAAATCTTGGAAATGGGTTTTCCAAAGCAAAAAAGGGATTCCGAACTATAATCAGATCATGTTATCCGATCATACATTTAATCTGGATCAAACCGGCCTTGGTTTGGGATCTATTTGATCATAAACAACATGATTATTCTGATCGCATCTGAAGGGTGGATTCAGTCGGTCATCCTGAAATTCAATATTTGTATCAAAGTGATCAAAACCAATAGTCCTTTTAAAAACGGACATAAAAGTAAGATGGATCAAGTGATCCTGGATAGCAAAACATGTGACGTCGAAAATCCGGTCAATTTGATTCACATAAAAAGTTTTTGAAACACTTGGCCCTGACTACACACAGCATCGTGAGGGGTCAATGAGTATAGTAAAGTAAAGTAAAGTAAAGTGTGAGTGTCTGTGGGGGTATCTCACCCTGTGAGGAGGGCTGTGTGTATGTAGCACCCTGTGTGGGGGGCTGTGTGTGTGTGTGTGTGTGTGTGTGTGTGTGTGTGTGTGTGTGTGTGTGTGTGTGTGTGTGTGTGTGTGTGTGTGTGTGTGTGTGTGCACGCACGTCTCACACTGTGTGTATGTGTTTGTGTGCATGTGTGCGTGTGTGTGTGTGTGTGTGGGTTTGTGTGCATGCGTGTGTGGGTGTGTGTTTTTGTGCATGTGTGTGTGCATGTGCGCGTGTGTGTGTGTGTGTGTGTGTGTGTGGGTATGTGTTTGCGTGCATGCGTGTGTGGGTGTTTGTGCGTGTGTCAGTGTGTGCATGCGTGTGTGTGTGTGTGTGTGTGTGTGTGTGTGTGTGTTTGTGTGCCTGTGTGTGTGTGTGTGTGTGTGTGTGTGTGCGTGCGTGTATGTGTGTCCCACCCTGTGTGGGGGGCTGTGTATCAGGGCCCGGTAGAAGCAGGTGGTCTGTGGGTAGAGGGCCAGGACCAGCTGGTCCTTACTGAACAGAGCCTCGGAGTCCGTCTCCGGGTTGGCCTTCCACTGGGGGAGCGGGATGATCCTCCTCCTGCTCAGAGTGTGTCTCCTGGAACACACACACACATACATACATAAAACACACACACACACACACACACATATACAAAACACACAAAAACACATACACACACGCACACACATTTACAAAACACACACAGAAACACATACATAAAACACACACACACACGCACACACATATATACAAAACACACACAAATACATGCATAAAACACACACACACAAACACATATATATACAAAACACACAAACACATACATAAAACACACACACACACACACACATATATACAAAACACACACAGAAACATATACACAAACACATACATAAAACACACACACACGCACACACATATACAAAACACACACAAACACATACATAAAACACACACACACGCATAAACACAAAACACACACCGAAACATACGGGCACAGACACGCAAACACACACACACACACACACAAATACAAAACGGGTCGGCAGGGATGGAGGACAGTTCTGCTGACTCACTCTTTTCCCTCCTCGTCGATGTCATCCACTTCATACCTGAGAGGGTGAAAGGAAAAGGTGAGAGGAGGGGAGGAGGGTGAGGACGGGAACAAAACTCAGAGCCTTTCTCCTAAAGTACCCTGGTAGAAGTTCAGAGTACCCTAGTAGAAGTGAGAAGTGCCCTAGCAGAAATAAGGTAACCAGTAGTTATCTAACAAACAACAGGAGCTCTACACCAGTGCCAATGTCTACATTTTGTCAAAAAAGTTGTTACGCAACATAAATACTACAGCAACGTGTTCAACGTTGCTAGATCAGTGTCCACTAACAACACATTGCTATGCCCCTCTAGAGAACTCAGTAGCCATTGTTTGCTCGTGCTAATAACCTTTCACCTTGAGCATCTATTAGGGATAGTGTAGGGTTAGCCTCCTTCTTGTTGGTGAAGGTTAGTGTTTCAGGTTGGTGGAGGTTAGGGTCCTCTTTGTCGCTGGCAGTTAAGGTCTTACTTGTTGATGGAGGGTTAGAGTTAGGCTCCTACTAGCTGGTATAGGTTAGTGGTGGGTTAGGCTCCTACTAGCTGGTAGAGGTTAGTGGTGGGCTAGGCTCCTACTAGCTGGTAGAGGTTAGTGGTGTCCTAGGCTCCTACTAGCTGGTAGAGGTTAGTGGTGGGCTAGGCTCCTACTTGTTGGTGGAGTGACTGTAGCTGACCACCTCAGCCAGGATCCACTGTTCGTCTCCGTCCACAGCCTTCACGCGAGCCGCCACCTTGTCGCCTTGCTTGGCCACGTAGTCGCTGCTGGCTGGGGTCGCACCGCACAGTGGGGGGGGGCTGGGACCACCAACGGAGGAGGGAGGGGGAGAAGAAGAGAAAAGGAGGGCAGGGAGAAGAGACAGAAGAGAGAGGGAGGATAGAGGGAGGGGAGCGAGAGGAAAGACGGACAGAATTTTGTTGAGAGAAATAGTGGAACAAAAACATTTATGTGAGGACCTAATATATATATATGAGAGGTTTTTAAGAAAACAGAAACTACAGTGCTTTGGATATAATTTATATTCATAATTATATATATATCCCACCCACCCCAATAAATAATGGAATAAGAAGCTTTTATTTTTACTCATGCTAGTAACACCAGCGATTGTCTGACCAATAGGAATTTGGTCGTACAAGTGCATGTCGACCAACCAATCGACCATCCGACCAGAACTAAGCAGTGATCCGAGAGCTCTGTGAGTGAGTGAGTGAGTAACAGCTACCTGTCTCCAGGCTTGCCGATCCACAGAGGGAGTGTCATGGCCGACTGTTGGAGTAGGGTCATCAGCACCCCCCTCCTCATGGTCTTCCTGGGGGGGTCGGTGTCGCTGTACACACCCGCCATCTTGGCAGCTGGAGAGAAACATCAACAAGACAGTGGTGTTACTATTCTAAAGGAGGCGCTCGTGAATAAATAACATGAACATGAACTAGTAGAAAGTTGTGACTGTGTGGAATGTTTTGGGTGTGGTCAAGTGACAGTCCAATGCAAAGGGATGGAGTGAGGGAGGGAGGCATAGAGAGAAAGCATGGCATAGGCAGAGAAACAAAGAGAGAGAGAGATACACACAAATATAGAAAGAGTTTGAAAAGGGGGAGAATATAACCAACCTAATCTCCTCTCCTCCAACAAGGATTTGATATCTGCTATTTTGTCCAGTGCGTGACGTAGGATACTGTGCGAGAGAGAAGAGAGTGTGTTAGCTTTAGCCCTGTATTGAGCATCCTCCAGCTGACAGTCAGACAGATGGACAAACAGCTAAACAGACAGCTGGGCTGACTGACATGTAAACAGTCTACCTGCACTCTGCCTCTGCGTCGGCCTTGGCCGTGGTGTAGAGCCCTCTGAGCTTTGTGCGATAGTATGGGGACGCTGGAGGACAGAAAAACATTCAACATATTACACTACATTACTGTTTAATACTAACTATTTATAGATGTTGTTTGCAGTTCAATGGTTATAGACTATTATTAAGTATGTTATACCTAGTATTTGGATTTTATTTACTGTTCAATACTTAGTATTTATAGATATTGACTGTCTTATACTTACTATTTATAGATGACTTTACGTATAATACTCACTTTTTATATTCATAGTTACTGTTTAATGCTCTAGGATCCTCACAGGTGGACTGCAGATATTTTTGACTATATCTGCATTGAATATGTAACCTATTGACATTGGCTAGTAGAGCCCCCATAGAACGATGGGGGCTGTTGGTTAGTGCACTGTCCATGTTGGGGAATAGAGAAGAGAAGATAGAACACACAAGAAGTTTAACTGAAAAGCCTAAATGTTTTACTTTTGTTTTCCGTCTGCATCCTTTCATGCGTTTTCTGTATGTTGAGCAGGTTGTGTTCACTGCGCGAGCGTTCCTCCTGAGACAGAGAAGACAACATAGGACATTTACATTGATGTGCAAATGCAAAAAGACTTGATCATATTACAGATAGAAGCAATACAGTACAGGGTCAGGGGTGTGGTTCACAGTGGTTTACCTATAATAAACACAACCGAGAAAATATTACATAATCCACTCTGTGTGTGTGCTAGAGTTAAACATCATCTGATCCACAGAGGACAATATAATGTTTAAATCTCTGTACTGTCCCCTGAATGAGAGTTTATATTATAACCCAGCAGTATGAGATATGGTTTCTGAAATATTTTGAACCACCTATATTGGATGTAGTTTATATTAAATATCTTCACATGAGACCTGGTTTGTTAAATATTATCGGACCCATCTGTATGGGATGTAGTTTATATTAAATATCCAATACAGAGGTATGAAATATGGTTTATTAATTATAATCTGACCCACCTGTGTCTGTTTAATGAGTTGATGGAGCTCCGTCAGCAGTTCGGCTATTTTGGTGTCGGCGGACATGTTGGTACCTGCGGAAAGAGGGGGTCAGTAATCGTGGATCCGTGATGATTGTGTACATGAATGTGTGTCTTTAACCTACAGTTAACGAAGCACTAGCCCGCTTTATGACAGCCAGCGGTTTTACTAAATATACACACGTGCATTGGCATCATGCACTGCATTGACGACCAAATGGACTCATCTTAAATCTCTCTATTAAATGAGATTTGTGTGTCTGCCACATTGACTTTAGTCGGCCTACCTTGATTGTTTTGGTTTGCAGGAGGCTAGGCTATGCTAAGCTATTAGCGGGTTAGCAGTACGTGAGGCGTACCGAGCGCCAAGAGGGACAAAATTAGTTTTGTTATGGTGGACCGACGCTGCGTTCATGTGGACGTTACTGTGTATTAACACATTGTATTGCATTTCAATAATGATTTACTTAATTAAAGCCAATATTTACTAACGATATCCACTGTAAAAATTATGTATTGAATTAAAACTGGTTAAGACACCACTCGCACGACATTGCTAAAATTGCAGCAAGTAATACCTTTAATACCGAGTTTTGTAGCAAAACGAATGTGTTATAGTCAAATTTCACATAAATAATAAAGAGGGGAATAAGGTGTATATATTTGCATAACTTAAAGCATTTAAATATCATAGTTCTACTGCACATTTCATAAACATAAATGAAAGCATGTGTGAGTATGCACTTGTTGTTCTGTGAGTGGATATTTCTGTGCAGACAAACAGAGACTCAGGTCAGACAGCTTATCTGCTTCCTGACCAACCCGTGCTCAAGTGCCATGTGATGAAATACTGTGTGTGTGTGTGTGTGTGTGTGTGTGTGTGTGTGTGTGTGTGTGTGTGTGTGTGTGTGTGTGTGTGTGTGTGTGTGTGTGTGTGTGTGTGCAAACAGGAACAAGGAGAAACTTGGACAGAGACTTGGCTCTCATTCGCTCAAATATTTACAGTACAGAAGGACATGTGACCAAAGCTGGAAGCCAGGAGCTATAGAGCAGGAGTAGGAGGAGAAACAAAAATATTTCTAGAAAACATCAAGGACCAGTCAGGAAGAAACTTTCAAAAAAAAACACTGACATTTTTTCCAAATTAGAATGTTTCCAAGCGGACACAGACTGTGTTTATGAGTGTACAGCCGAATATGAGTCAGAAGGAGCTAACATCTAGAAGTTTCTCCGCCTACTCTCAGAAAAACAACATGAAAGTATCGTAGCTTGGCAACAAGTTCAGGACTATGCCAGTCAGCAGAACTTCGTCTGGGAGGAATCAGTAACTGTGTTCACTGTATTTGACTTACACTTTCATCTGCTTTTGTTACATCATGTATGTCTGTTGTGCTGCCAAATAAAGTCAACAAAGTTACATAAAGACTAAAGTTCTTCATCAACTGTTTACATATACCCTCTGCACTAACACTCTCATTCTCTTTGTTTAGAAGTTCAAAAAAATCACTTCATATTGAATGTATGGCGATATTACTGAAACAGTATTTTGGTTAGGAATGGCATATCAAATAAGTCTAGTTGTTTAGGTGCCTTGGCCAGATATATTTCCAGGTGCTGATAAACTCTGCCAGTAAAATGTCTGATGTTCGGGTTAATCTTATCTGCAGATAGACGCTATCAGATTAACGTGTTTTGAAACATGAAAAGGTCGACTGGGGGCGTATCTGATCTCAGGACGACTTACATTGAAACAATCTCAAACTCCATGAGATTTCCAAACAGGAATTAATATATGTTAAATAACATAATAAAAGGTGATAATGAACCACATGTTCCACCTTGTGATGAACAACCTCGCCTTCTAGAACAACAAGGCATGCACCACGGGACGAACAGCACACATGACTTTGAGTTAGTTAAACCAGATGTGAGTCACATTAAACACACAACACATCTGGATAACAATAGATATTGCACCGTATATTCCCCTCTGCGAACCACCAGCCAATTGAATGAACTAAAGTTGATTATGGCAGAGGAACACCACGACAAACATGTATTTTTGACCTTGGTCTAGCGATGATTTAGGTCGAAATGATACATTTGGTTATGATTGAACGATTAAACTGATGCAACTTTTGTGAAAGGGGATACCTGGCTGGCGATGGGCGGTGGTAGGGCGGAGCTCCCCTGCCTATAAAGACCCCGCAGCGTGAGGGAACAAAACACGGACGGACTGTCAACAAGAGCTGTTTTTAAATCAAGTTCAATACTTGAAGTTCACTTCCTCTGTTTATTTTTTCACCACGCTTAATAATAAGCAGAGTGAACGGTTTTTCTTTGTTCTAATTTTAAAAGTCGGACGCTTTTAAAAACCAGCCATGAGTTTCGTCGACGTGAAAAACCTTGAGCCATCTAAATTTGAAGAGAAGTATTACGATGAATATGAATATTATAATCTGACGGACAAATACACAGGTAAGAAATATCGTCTAATTTCGAAAAAAGACATTGGATGTTAGCCTACTTTCTTTGCAAACAAAGTAAAGTCACCTTTATTTTTATTTATTTATATATATCTCTGGTTAAACTTGCCGTAAGTGTTCTTGTTGTATGTTTACGGTTCTCCGTGTCTTCACCAGGAGGCGCCGCCCGCAAGGGAAGGACCAAGAAGGAGTCGAGCGACAACACCAACAGACCCAACCCCGGTGGACACGAACGGAAAATAGTGGAAAAGCTGCAGAACAGCGAGAGGAAGGCCAAACAGTGAGAATGAGGTGCGTTCACTTTGAGTGTTCAAGAGAAAAAAATCGATGATATTGTTTATAGTTTTTCGGAGTAACGTCACATCTTTCATTTTTTTTTTTACCCTTTCTCCTAAACGCAGGGAACCCCTGACGGCTATTCTGGCTACCGACCTCGGCCAATATTTGGCGACAGAAAGCGATTAACAGACGGCTGGTTGTTGAGCTCCTGAAATCACCAGGCTTGCCATCCATGTGCTCCGCGTACAAATCGTTCCGGTTTGATATCGGCTGACCCGCTGACTCAGCGGACCACCCTGCCCGGGCTGAGATGGATGTCTCCCGGTGTAGCTCCACGGCTGAAAGGAAGGTTACGATTTAACCCGATCTAACCTCGTCTTTATGATGGGGTCGTTCTGCGACTCTATGCTACTTTTCGTCTTTTTTTTTACTAGTGTGGGGCAGAATACTTATGGGAAGTTGTGCATGTTGTCAATCTTTTTATTAAATATTTGTACAAATATTTTTAAACTGTTTTGACACTGTTTGATACAATAAAAATGTATTCCCATGCGTCTTGACGTGTTGTTGCACTACCTGGAAAGGCCAGTAGATGGCCTCCGCTGCCAACCTGTGGCACAGTTTTCTAACAAATGACTTGATGCCAAGCTTATGTAATGTGGGCTCGGATTTATTTGTCAACGAGTTCAATGCACTAATATTAAATCTCTCATTAACGAGTTTTAAAAACAGAACTCGAAGTTGAATGACTATTTAACAGAATCATACATTTTATTAGTATGCCTATAGCCCTTAAACATGTGTCAAGGGCATCACAGAATTATATGATACCCACCACAATAAGCCCAATAAAGGAGAATCTCAGAAGCAGCCTTGAAGCAATGCAGGAAGAGGAATCCCTCCTTCCAGGGATGTTATTGAAGTGAGGCAACCACCGTTTCCTGGATATCACTGCTTGGGGCCTTATACATATTCAGGTTGGCAGCATTTCAATAAACAAACTATCCCCCACACCATAGTCCCCGCGCTGCCCTCAACACACACACACACACACACACACACACACACACACACACACACACACACACACCCACTCACTCTAATAGAAATCCAAAACAAAATGCACGCAGAGGGAGTTTTAGATATAAATGTTTTGCCCCCCAGGAAGCGACCCTAATGGACCCCCAGGAAGTGACCTCATCCACCTGGTGGAGAGGTGAGAATATTGGTACACAGCCTCAGGCTCTCAGCCTCAAGCTGACCATTCATAACATCTCAGTGATCAGATGAGTGCTGGTAATGCAGATCCTAATTTTGTAGTTAATTCAAAAAAGTTAAATAAAATGACCAACTGCTTATTCGTAGAATTGAGGGGATAAGGAAGATGTTAGACAAGGAGGCAGTGGAGTAAGAGGTGTTCGATCAGGAGATAGTGCCCTAGGAGGTAGAGTACTAGGTATGCCTCCACGACTATGGAGGAAAGCTCTGCATGTCTTTATACATTCACTCCTTTATTCGTACCCAGCCTCCCTCTCTCCTCCCCCATCTCCTTCCCTCGCCCCCCCCCCCCCCCCCCCTGCTGAGGGACCTCCAGCTGAGAGACAGAGTTGGTTCTACACCGTGTAAAGATTGTCTTATACTCTCTCCCTCATCCTTCTCTCCTCCTCTTCTCATCACCCTCTTCCACCTCATCCTCCTTATCCTCCTCTCCTCCTCCCCCAGATTCACTCTCCTCTTCAACTTTTTAATTTAATATTCAGTATTTTGCCTTGATACCACTACCCACTCAGCACCTGTCCCTCTCTCTCCCTTTTTTTCTCTCTCTCTCTCTCTCTCTCTCTCTCTCTCTCTCTCTCTCTCTCTCTCTCTCTCTCTCTCTCTCTCTCTTCATTTCTATCCTCTCTCAGTGTCTCTCTATCTCTGGGTACGTTGGCTATATCCTCTACTACGGTGACAGCTCAGGGATGGGGGGAGGAGGGGGAGAGGCAAAGAGGAAGGGGGGGGCGTGACAGGTTTGGGTTGAATTGGCATGGGGTGTGACTGGGGTGATGCTTAAGTGTGTATGTGTGCATGCGTGTGTGTGTGTGTGTGTGTGTGTATGTGTGTGTGTGTGTATGTGTGTGTGTGTGTGTGCGTTGGCCCAGGAGATTGAACCTGTGATAAATTACAGATAAAATGAGAGGCGATCCACGTCCCGTTGGGGGGGGGGGAATAAACCGGTTAGAGAGCGGCATCCCGATGCCTAATTAGGTTGCCACTTCCTGCTTGCCGGCCAATCCTACTTTGTTGGAGATTCCCAAAGGAGCTCTTAAGTCACAGAGGATCCCATTGGCTCTTTGGGTTTTCTCTGCATTCCAATTCTGAGGTCTCTGTGCAAGAGAGAGGATGGAATGCCTTTAAATAAATTTTGCCTTTCTAACCTCAATGGACACACACACACTAACACACACAAACACACACACACACACACACACACACACACACACACACACACACACACACACACACACACACACACACACACACACACATATCCCAATCCACAAATCCATACACACACATACACACACAGAAACACACACCCACACAAACACACACACACACACACACACACACACACACACACACACACACACAATCATGGAGACACGCATGCATGAGCAGACATTTCAAAAGTTGACGTTCAAGGAGGTTAACACAGATCCCTCTCCTCTGCTCCTCTCCTTTCCACCTCCCCTCTCCTTTTCCCTTCCTCTTTCCTCTCTCCTCCCTTCCTCCTCTCCTCTCCTCTCCCCACCTCTTCTCTCTTTCACTCCTCCCTGCTCCTCTCTACTCCTCTTCCATCTCTCTCTTCGCACGCACGCACGCACCCACCCACCCACCCACGCACGCACGCACGCACGCACGCACGCACGCACGCACGCACGCACGCACGCACACACACACACACACACACACACACACACACACACACACACACACACACACACACACACACACACACACACACACACACACACACACACACACACACACACACACACACACACACAGCAGCACGTCACTTTAATTGACAGCAGAAGGAATCACCTGTCATAATTTACACATAATTTGCACGACAACACAGGAAGCGGACAGCAGAGTCCAAGCACTGGTGTTTTGGGGTTTAACTACCAGCCTAAAGATTCTGGGTTCGATCCCCAATGGCCGCTGTCTTGTAGGCCTGCAAGAGCAAGAGGCCCAATCATACCTGATTATTAGCACATGGATCTGAATTCACTGGACTATCATGCTGATTCACAGATCAATGTGCTTGACTCGAAAGGGTAAGAATTAGAGGACTCTTACTTTCTTTGAAATCTATTCAAAGACCCTTTTTATTGTGTTTTATAATATTTTTTTAATATCTGAACCAATCATTCGTAACTTTTTAATAGCTATTCTTAAAATAATGTGACCCCATCTAAAACTGCAGCACACAACAAATATTCAAACATAGTTGGAACTGGCTGCAGACCAATAGAAACACATTCATATTGCAGGATATGTAGGCCGACCGAAGTGAAACCGCCAGTGTTACAAATGAAATAGACTTACATAACAAACATGCGTCATTTAGCGCTATACTTGCGGTTATTTCAGACACTATGAATGTAGGCCATCGATATGTATGTTGAGCCGACAACCGTGAGTGTGTTTACATTCAGCGGTAAATGAGCGTGTAATTATTCCGCGCTGTGTTAACGCGTGTAAATTCCGCGGACGGATGCGGCGCGTTGGCAGCGCGTCTACAAAGCAATCCTGTTACACCTGCTCCAATGGGCAGGCGGTTGGAGGCGTACTTATAGAGGCGGGATGGAAAGGGGCAAACAACATAGGGCTTCGTTATATCATCACATATCAAAAGTGTTGGACATTAAACTGGACAAGTATGCATCACACGCAGACACAGACAGACACCCCCCCCCCACACACACACACACACACACACACACACACACACACACACACACACACACACACACACACACACACACACACACACACACACACACAAGCACTCTGTCTCCACCTCTCTCTCTCTCTCTCTCTCTCTCTCTCTCTCTCTCTCTCTCTCTCTCTCTCTCTCTCTCTCTCTCTCTCTCTCTCTCTCTCTCTTTCTCTCTCTCGCACACACGCAAACACAAACACACACGCACGCACACACACACTGCACTTTGCACACAAACAAACACGCACACATGGACAAACACACACACACACACATACACACAAGGTGATGGACAAGTAGGTCTGTGATCTCTTCAGTGGTCTCTTCTGGAATTCCTAGTTGCTAAGCAACCAGGGGAGCTTCCAAAGCACTGGTATCGATGGGAGGGGGAGGGGCCACCCAACCTGGCTGAGCGTGGGATGGGTGTGTGTGTGTGTGTGTGTGTGTGTGTGTGTGTGTGTGTGTGTGTGTGTGTGTGTGTGTGTGTGTGTGTGTGTGTTGATTGGGTTACATGTTATATTGTCCTGGTTATCAGGTGTGGGATATACCCCCCTGCCCCCCAAGCCTGTTTTAGAGATTCTACATGTGTGTACAGTACAGATCCCCCCTCACACACACACACACACGCACGCACGCACGCACGCACACACGCACACGCACACAAACACACAAACAAACACCCACCCCACACCAAAAAAGAGCTGTATTGATTTCCAGCGCTCAGACGAGAGCGTGTGATGGTGTTACATGAGCTGCATGTGTGTTCTGTGTTTCTCATCGGGTCAACAGTGACGTGTGGTGGGTCAGCACGGCCGAGCGCTGAGGGAGGCCATGTATTGTCTTGGATGGTTCAGCCCAACACTTACGGAGCGACAATCCTGACTTCACCGAGCGTGACACACACACTAGAATACACTAAGCACACTAAGGAAAAATTAGGAGCACAATTTCCAGAGACTATTTCGGACACACACTTATCATGGGCTGAATGTAACATGAAATATAATTGATTTATGTATTTTAAAGCAAGATGGCTTTTATTGGGCACCTCCAGACAAAGAACACTCGGGGGTGATTTGCTAATAATGTTACATGGCCCGGTGCTCTACCTGTATGCTGCCATTTAGGAAAACTCCCTGAGTGTGTGTGGTGATGGCTGGTTGAACCTGTGCCCATTGATTGCTCAATGCACATTGATTGCTCAATATGCAACAGGTGTGCAGCCTCACCCAGCCCCAGGGTCCAATCAGTCTTACTCGGGCCAGGTGAGGCTGCTTTAACCAGCCATCATCCACACACACTCCCACAATAATGTGTGACTAATCTGTTCTTAATGTGTCATAGTGTATTATTTATTGAATGCACAGAATACCACAGGGTCATTCTGATACATGAAATTCGTAGGAAATGGCTGCAAACACTACATATTATGCATAGATCAAATACATATAAATATTTGTAACAATAGTAATCAATAAGGGGGGAAAATAGCAAAAATTCTAAGCTTCTTGCTCAAAGACACTTGTGCAAGAAGCTATCTCTTTTCTCTCTCTCTCTCTCTCTCTCTCTCTCTCTCTCTCTCTCTCTCTCTCTCTCTCTCTCTCTCTCTCTCTCTCTCTCTCTCTCTCTCCCTCTCTCTCACTCTGTCTCTCTCTGTCTCTCTCTTTATAACTCACTCTCTCTCTAACCCTCCCTTTCTATCTCAGAAATATTCATAATCCTGAAGGTGCCGTTTGCTCGAAATATGCAGACATCTTTTATAATAGATTTGGATTTATTGTCATTTTTATGTGACTGTGTCTTGCACGTGAATGTTTCTAGAGTCCAATAAAGCATTGTGTTTTTCACTGAATACATTTCATGAGACAACAATATTCTTCGCGTGTCTGACTGAGTACCAAAACACCAAGCTCCTCACAGCTGCTTTCATTCATTACTCCTTTCTACACTTGCAGGATGTACTCTGTTTCATTTCACTGGTCTCAAATTCAATCTGCTTAGAGTCAAAGAGAGAGAGAGAGAGAGAGAGAGAGAGAGAGAGAGAGAGAGAGAGAGAGAGAGAGAGAGAGAGAGAGAGAGAGAGAGAGAGAGAGAGAGAGAGAGGGCAGAGGAGAGCAAGATTCAGAAATGAATAGAATTTCATTCAATAAAAAATAAATCCTCCCTCCATCCTTATATTTCATTTAAATATGTTAAAGCCAAAGAACGGATGACCTAAACAAATCAAAGAAGTGAAACCCTGATTGATCAGAAAGCACCCAGGATTAGTCTAGCCTCATACAGAGGCAGGCACAGTTAACTACAAACAGATATTCTCACAATGTATTTCACTTTGCTAATATATATGGCATTATTATGAATTACACTCAATCATATATTTTTAAATCTTAAAGCACCTTAAATACCCATCATTTACACCAACAGAACTCCAACGGGATGAACACAACAGCCCACCAGAGATGGTGCGGGTACATACAGAAGTCAGCAGGTGTCTGGACTGGTCTCTCCACCAATCAGAAGCCAGGTACTGGAGCGACACGCAGGATTAGAGGAGGAGGAGATCCAGACACAGGAAGACAGGAATCAGATAAAATTGAGAAGGAGACTTTTATAGAATCCACAATGTGTGTTTGGGTGTGTGAGGATGTGTGTGTGTTAGTGTGTGTATGTGTGTGTGTATGTGTGTGTGTGTGTGTGTGTGTGTGTGTGTGTGTGTGTGTGTGTGTGTGTGTGTGTGTGTGTGTGTGTGTGTGTGTGTGTGTGTGTGTGTGTGTGTGTGTGTGTGTCTGTCTCTCTGTAAATTTGTAATTGTACATTTGTGTGTGTGTGTGTGTGTGTGTGTGTGTGTGTGTGTGTGTGTGTGTGTGTGTGTGTGTGTGTGTGTGTGTGTGTGTGTGTGTGTGTGTGTGTGTGTGTGTGTGTGTGTGTATCAGTTACCAATGGGACCATGGTTCTTCTCATTAAACCTAAGTCAGGCCAAGTCAATTATATTTATACAGCTCTTATTCACAGCTACAGTCTCAAAGGGCTTAAGAGTTCATAATACTATGACACCCCCCTATCCCTAGCTGCCCAAAGGCAGGAAAAAATACTCCCTTAATTAAAAAGGAAGAAACCTTGAGAATGATCGCAGAATGTGGAACCCCCCCTTCCAGGGATGGTTAGGAGTGTAATGAGAGCCATGATTGGCATACAGTAATAGAACATTTGTATTGTCCATGCTGATGGGGGGGTGAATAGCGAGCAAGCTGGTAGCCGTCAGGGGCATACAGTCACCTGCTCTCTCTCTCTCTCTCTCTCTCTCTCTCTCTCTCTCTCTCTCTCTCTCTCTCTCTCTCTCTCTCTCTCTCTCTCGTTTTGCAAGGTGAGTACGAGAGAGGAGAGAGAGAGAGAGAGAGAGAGAGAGAGACCTTCTGTAGCTACAACACTAAACACTTCAAAGCATTACAAACTATATACTATATACGATATGACACGACACAACACAACACCCCACCACTACACAAACAATCGCTCAGGTGCAATTTTTGATTGACTGTTCATAAAGTGACAAGATAAATCGCTAAAATATCTTTTCAGTTGGAGGTGCTGGAATGCTGCATATTTATTCAATCACACCGGTCACATTCGCTTTATTGATTTGCTCTAACTGATTTAAATGGCACTGGCCTGATTAAATAACCTTTTCCTTCAAAGTTGAGTTATTTTCCCAGCCCCTCTCCTCCTTCATGAGGCAGCATGTCTGGGCCACGTCCCCGTGTCATCCATATCACATGCTGTCTGGCCATGCCTGCACCGATCAGCCCTCTTCCTCCCCCATTCAGCCCTGTGTCTCCCATCCTCACCCCTATGTTTCACCTCCCCCTCCCCCCTCGGCCACCTATCTTCAACCCTCTGTCTCTCCCCTTCAATCCTATACGTCTCCCCCTCACCCCTCTGTCTTCCCCCCCACCCTCACCCCTCTGTCTCTCCCCTCACCCCTCTGTGTCCCCCCAACCCTCACCCCACTGTCTCCCTTTCTCACCCCTCTGTCTCTCCCCTTCACACCTCTGTCGCCGCCAACCCTGTCTGCCAACACCCTCACCCCTCTGTCTCCCATCCTCACCCCTCTGTCTCCCCCTCACCCCTCCGCCTCCCCCCTCCTCACCCCTCCGTCTCCCCCCTCCTCACCCCTCCGCTTCCCCCCTCCTCATTCCTCTGTCCCCCTCCTCACCCCTCTGTCCCCCCTCCTCACCCCTCTGTCCCCCCTCCTCACCCCTCTGTCTCCCCCTCACCCCTCCGTCTCCCCCTCCTCATCCCTCTGTCCCCCCATCACCCCTCTGTCTCCCATCCTCACCCCTCTGTCTCCCATCCTCACCCCTCTGTCTCCCCCTTCCTCACCCCTCCGTCTCCCCCTCACCCCTCTGTCCCCCATCACCCCTCTGTCTCCCCCCTCCTCACCCCTCCGTCTCCCCCCTCCTCACCCCTCTGCCCCCCCCTCCTCACCCCTCTGTCCCCCCCCTCCTCGCCCCTCCGTCTCCCCCCTCCTCACCCCTCCGTCTCCCCCTTCCTCACCCCTCTGTCTCCCCCCTCCTCACCCCTCGGTCCCCCCTCCTCACCCCCGTGGCCCTCTCTCCCCTCTTCCCAAGCTGATGATCAATGAAGAGCAAGTTGGGGGGTGTGGTTGAAATTCTTCAAACTGTAATGACAATACGAAGCAGAACAGAGTTAAAGAGTGTATCATCATAAAGGTTAAAGATAGCACAAGAGGAATGCAGTCTCTTCCGAGAGGCCACGCAGTGAGAGCTCTGAGCAGCGGGCGCACTGCGGTGTTGAAGCAGGCAGACGTCCTTGAGGGCACAGCGGCAGGTAGCGATGCCACTACTCCTTACAGTCATCGCAGGCTGTAGCTTGTTGTGTTTCTGCGTCTGAGTCAGTCAAGGCTGTCTCGGTTCCCCTCAAGGGCGATAAGCGCAGGATAAACAGTGAACTGGTTACTATAGAAAAGGGGGGGGGGGGGGGGCACAGTGTTTACATTTCCATTACGAGGGGAATGAACCAGTCGGAACCAGAACATACCAGAACATGCTAGACCATTCTTATTCTTTCTCTCGCTCTCTCTGTTCTCTCTCTGCTCTCTCTCTCTCTCTCTCTCTCTCTCTCTCTCTCTCTCTCTCTCTCTCTCTCTCTCTCTCTGTTCTCTCTCTCTCTCTCTGTTCTCTCTCTCTCTCTCTCTCTCTCTCTCTCTCTCTCTCTCTCTCTCTCTCTCTCTCTCTCTCTCTCTCTGCACACACCTGACTCTCTTCAGGAGGATCTATTCACACCTTTGAGGGCTATGTTCCCTTCCATCTGGAGTGTCCCCCCTGATGGCTCATGTAATGATCGACTAGGGGCCCTTTAAGGTGAAATATGTCACCCTGACACATTTTCCTTGAATCGCATGACTGCTCTGAATGTTTGCATTTACCTGGCAGGAAATCCTTGGAGGAAGAAAAAACGCTGAACGACCGGAACATTCTCACTGTTTCCGATATTTAAATCCATATCACACCGGTAAAGTAACCCTCCATTCAGGGTTCTTGACCGCGGATCACATCAACTCCTACAACTCTAATCCCCCCAATTACACTGTCATCATTTCCAATTTGGAAACAATCAACACCGTGACTCATCCACTCTCAAGACCTTTAATTATTGACCAGAACCAGGATGGGATCATTTAAATTGTTGAACATTAAGCCCCTCGCCCCCCGCCCCTCCCTCATTACCCAGAATCCCTAGGGCCCTTGTTTACACCAGTGAGAGTGGAGATTGGATTGAATTAACCTCTGCGACCCTAACTAAACAGCAACAACCTGGCTTATATAATGACTCGCTGCTCTCCTCCTTGAGCCCCCTTTATCTTCATCCTCTTCATCCGCTTCATCACCTTCACCATCTTCATCATCCTCAGCACATCGATCACCTTCATCATCTTCATCATATTAATCATCCTCATCATCAACACAGACACAAGCCTTCCTGTCTGTAGTGGCGTCTCACGAACCAGAGTGGTCTATCGTGACCGGAGTTAGCACCAGAGTACGCACCAGAGTGGTCCATCATCACCAGAGGTAGCACCAGAACGCTCCTCGAGCACCCCCATCATCCACACCAAACCACGACTATTACATGAAGCCAAGGAGCATAATGGTGTAATTTGAGAGTTAAATATAAGGATGCAGACGGGCAAGTCGTCCACACACTGGGGGGATAACCAGCACAGGGCGAGAGAATCGTGAGCTGGGGTATAAACGTCAAGGGCACAGATAAGCACACAGAGCATTGAGTAGGTAAGAGGAATTGATGTGCGTGTAGAAAGTGCAACTGAGCAACTGAAATGACACATTGGGCACGCTTCTCTGCCCACAGCACTCTCTGAAAACCGAGGGGTACTACTATTTCTATTTGACGTCGTCGTTCTCATTCCTAGGGTATAGGGTTAGACAAACCTTCTACAGACCTATAGACAAACCAAGGCTTTACCCCTCCCCATATGAACCTGCTCATGTACCCCCCCTAGACTACACGTACCCCTCTGGGACTACTAATGCTACCACCCGGGTACCCGCCCACCCTAGATATTAGGATCATTTTACGTTGTGTGCGGGAGCTCATTAGCATATTCTCGTTAATATGCTGTAGATGTGTTCTACAGCATGAGAGTCTAACGAAGCGGACGGAACCAAGACAGTATTATAATACTTCTCTTACAGGGGAAATGCGTACGTGTGTGTGTGTGTGTGTTCTGAATTAGAATATGCTTTTTGATTGATGCTTGCTTGGCCTGTGTTCAAACCACAGAAACACCCCAGGCGAGATAATCCTTCCATGATACAAACAGGGGGTGTTTGTGCATGTGTGTGTGTGTGTGTGTGTGTGTGTGTGTGTGTGTGTGTGTGTGCGTGTGTGTGTTTGTATGTGTGCGTGTGTGTGTGTGTGTGTGTGTGTGTGTGTGTGTGTGTGTGTGTGTGTGTGTGTGTTTGTGTGGGTGTGTGTGTGTGCGTGTGTGCGTGCATGTGCGTTTGTGCGTGCATGTTTGTGTGTGTAACTTATCTGCAGTGGATAATGACTCCTTGACGGTGCATAAAGAAATCACCATAAGTTCCTCTTATGCATCACAGTCCAGTCACGCAGCCACGTGTGACCTATGATCACTCTGACATGCTCTGTAAGCACTGCTGGACTCCATCCGTTCTTGAATATCATTACCTCTTCTGTCTCACTTCAGCTGCATTCCAACACTCCTTCTATAGGGATTCCACTCAACGCTGTCATGGCGTCTGCGCCACGGGCCGGGGATACGTCGGTGTCACCTACACAGGAAGAGCTTCGGTACCTGTTTGACTACGTCATTAGACTCGAGCATGAAGCAACTCTGAAGGTCGGAGGACCTAACTGCTCCTCTGCTCCTTTTCCTCTCCGCTTACTCCTCTCCTCCTGCTCCTCCTCTCCTCTTGCTTGTCTCCTTCGTTTCTTCCCCTCCTTTCCTCCCCTCGTCTTGCTCCTCTCCTTCGTTTCTTCTCCTCCTCCTCTCCTCCTCTGCTTCCTCCTGCTCCTCTCCTCCTCTTCTCTCCTTCCTCTTTTCCTTCTCCTCTCTTCCTCCCCTCTTGGTCCTCTCCTCCTTCCCTTCTCCTCTCCTCCTCTTCTCTCCTTCTGCTCCTCCTTCCCTTCTCCTCTCTTCCTCCCCTCTTGGTCTTCTCCTCCTTCCCTTCTCCTTGTTATTCTTTCCCCCTGCTCCTCCCCTCCCACTCCTCTGCTCTAACGAGGGGACAAGGTTTGGAATGCACCCTTAAATTGAACTGTGTTGAATTTCAGCTGCTGTAGGTAAGATCCAAGAGCCATTATTTGAGTGAAATTCTCTTAGAAAGGCCCCAGCCATCCGTCAGCTATTAAATGAGTGAATTGCGCTATGACTAAAGCTTTTCGGCTTGACTGCGCCTGCCCTGTATGAAAGCATAAAAGTTTAAGACCACTCCCGCTAAATTTCTGACAGTCACACTTCACGTTTCTTAAGCAGCATGTGGCCGCCGGCCGGCAGCCGTTCATTTAAAATGACCTGGCGACACGGAGCGGCGGTCAGCGTAGCGGACTTTATGAAAATTAGCAGCGTTGGCGCTGAGGCAGCAACCAATAGCAGAGCTGGATCATATTTCCTCAAGCACAATCGAACATGGAAGTTTCCCGGCGCTATAATCAGGCGGTCTTCCTGGACACAAACATAAACGGAAACACAAACGTGATCTTTATTTCTTGTATTTTCTACCAGGTCAAGTTCCTTGTGTGAGGAAACATACCAGGCCAACGATATGATTCTCATTCGATTATTCGAGTAGATTCCACTTTGATTCCAAATATGTAGCTATATATTCAACAGCCAAATGTCGAAATATTATTTGTTTATTAAATAAAATACAGGGGAACGGTGGAAAAAAGGGTTTATTTGTCCATGCTTTCTGAGCTGCCGTGCACAACTGAACGTGGCTGTTACCAGCTCTGCTTCAGTAACTGGAGGCTAGAGGCGAGGAGCCAGCGGCCAGAGTTCCCACAGGCGCAAATGGATCCTTTGCCATGAACCTACCATTACCGTTTCACACAGTGGAGCCCTGCTACTGAGCACTGAGACACTGTGGAATACAACTAAATCCTGGGCGCTGTCATTTATGCATAAACCTGTATGAATGCACACTAACACACACACACACTCACACACACACACACACACACACACGCATACACACACACAAACACACACACACACACACACACACACACACACACACACACACACACACACACACACAGTCACACACACACACACACACACACACACAGACGCACACACACACGCACACACACACACACACACAGACGCACGCACAAACACACGCACGCACACACACACACAGTCACACACCCTGTATCGAGCCTCGGTCAGAATGAAAGTGAGTCTCCCTCATTATCTAAGTGACGGATGCCAAATTAAAGATCTGGGATCCCAGCAGACATCTGAAGTTCTTCCCACATCCTGCCGCTCCTTCCTTCAAAGTAACTCTTCCTACGCTAAGGTCATTCCCTTCAAAGTAACAGCGCTCTTCATTTCAAACACAGCTCCACAGCATGTAGTCTTTTGTTTCCCTTAATTGCCTGTCGCTTCAATCAATCATTAAATCTCAAAGCGTTCCGTTTGGTTCTCTTTGGCTCCACTTTTACCAAGATGTGGTAATTGTAGAGATCCCAATGGTGTATTTTCCATAGTTGGCTTTTATTTTGGAAAATGTATTTTGATAATGGTCTCATTTGTTGGAATCAACACAACAGCCCTTTTTGAAAAAACTGTCATTGTTGTTCTTCGTGGAAACAGGTGTGTGTCTGTGTGTCTGTGTGTGTGTGTCCTATTCGTAGTGGGGTCCCAGCTGTGACATTTAATGGATCTAATTGATTGTAACTTTGATCTGTGGAGGGAAATTACGTTGTTGCTGATTTGGAGCTGTGGAGAAATTTCACAGAAATTCTTCTTCAGAAAAAATGGCGTTTCGGGTCATCTTAGAGATCCACCATCAAGCAGTCCTGGAAGTCAATACATTTACTCCAGGTTCTTTACCATGTGGAGGAAGGAACAGTACTCTAATTAATACCCAGAGACCTTCTGTGTCTGCGCTTCAAGGACATGTTTGCCACGCAGGTCAATAGAGCTATTAGCATGTTAACATGTTAGTGTGTTAATTGATATGTAGGCACTGTTAGTGAGCTTAATTATTATGATTTCCTATCAGCAAGTTAGGATTGGTAGATCACGATTTAGTGCACGCTTGAACATTGCTGTCATTCAAGATTCAGTACTTTGCGGCTTTATGTCAACAAGAAGATTAAAATTCAATGACTTAAAATAATAACAAGCAAAAAAAAAACACACACACACACATACACACACACACACACACACACACACACACACACACACACACACACACACACACACACACACACACACACACACACACACACACACACACACACACACACACACACACACACACACACACACGCACACACAGCAGGTGATTGGCAGTGAATAAATTAGATACGGTGGCTTCAACATCTGCTTCACAATCCCCCAGTCTGCTCTGTTTGGTTAACCCAACGCACCTGCAGGTGGTCTGTTTTCATCCCCCGCTCTGATCTCCTCCCTCCCGTACACCAGATGGAGCCGATAAGGGCCGGGGAATCCTCCCGCTGTAGACGCGCTGTCCCAGATGTCTTTGAAAATATCTTTCACTGAACAAAGTCGAATGTAGCCTCCAGCCAAGCTACACATAATTGTTTCCCATCCCGCTCGCTTGTTTATATGTCGCTGGTATATTACATACGTACGTATATATATTACAACACTCAAATCAGGCCATATCATTTACTTGAAGTAAAGACATTCAACCTGATATCATAACCCCCCCCCCCCCCCCTCGAGAAGGGTGTTGAACCGTAGTTGTGATGATCAAAAAGCAGTATCACCACACTGTAGGATCAGATCAGGTGTATGGGTTACTTAGGATACAGATAAAGCTGAAGTGAAGGAAAACGATGGGCAGCATGGATCATGCATCTCGCAGGGACAGGGAGATGTGTTGTGGCATGCATGCGATTGGTTATCGGGCAGGCAATCTATTTTGAATTAATTTAACCAATGTCAGTTTTCTGAACAAGCTCCCTTAATCAATGACTTGGTTTTGAAGGAGGAGAAACTTCTGAAAAAGATTTTTCTTTTATATTGGCGTATTGACATAACTACGAGATAATAGAAAAACATCTCAAGTCCTAAAGCCTTGCTATATAAATGTTATATGTAATGCACATATATATATATTAATTACATATGTGTGTATTTATGCATCATTTCATTTATGAAAAAATGCATAATTTCATTTATTCATGTATTTCTGTGTTATATTTTTACTCATTTTATATTGTCCATTATTTTATCAGGGTTTTCTATGTTGAACTGAGCCATTGTGACACAATTGCCCTCTGGACTTATTTAGTTACATT